>NC_083713.1:33171052-33474210 GCF_033118175.1 Dama dama | reverse complement strand
ATACGAAGGAGACTGGATTATATGAAGGAAACTGGAATGAGTGAATTTAATTCAGATGACCATTTCATCTACTACTGTGGGCAAGAATCCCTTAGAAGAAATGGAGTAGCTGTCATAGTCAACAAAAAAGTCCAAAATGCGGTACTTGGATGGAATCTCAAAAACGACAGAATGATCTCTGTTCATTTCCAAGGCAAACCATTCAATATCACAGTAATCCAAGTCTGTGCCCCGAGCAGTAATGCTGAAGTAGCTGAAGTTGAATGGTTCTATGAAGACCTACAAGACCTTCTAGAACTAACACCCAAAAAAGATGTCCTTTTCATTATAGGGCACTGGAATGCAAAAGTAGGAAGTCAAGAAACACCTGGAGTAACAGGCAGATTTGGCCTGGAGTACAGAATGAAGCAGGGCAAAGGCCAATGGAGTTTTGCTAAGAGAATGCACTGGTCATAGCAAACACCGTCTTCCAGCAACACAAGAGAAGAATCTACACATGGACATCACCAGATGGTCAATACCGAAATCAATTGATTATATTCTTTGCAACCAAAGATGGAGAAGTTCTATACAGTCAGCAAAAAAAGGATCAGGAGCTGACTGCAGCATAGTCCATGAACTCCTTATTGCCAAATTCAGACTGAAATTGAAGAAAGTGGGGAAAAACAGTAAACCATTCAGGCATGACCTAAATCAAATCCTTAGGATTATACAGCAGAAGTGAAAAATAGATTCAACAGATTAGATCTGATAGACAGAGTGCCTAATGAACTATGGGCGGAGGCTCATGACATTGTACAGGGATTGTACAGGGGGCAGGGATCAAGACCATATCCAAGGAAAAGACATGCAAAAAGACAAAATGGTTGTCTGAGGGGGCTTTACAAATATCTGTGAATAGAAGAGAAGCGAAAAAAAGAGAGAAAAGAAAAGATATTACCATTTGAATGGAGAGTTCCAAAGAATAGCCAGGAGAGATGAGAAAGCCTTCCTCAGCTATCAGTGCAAAGAAATAGGGGAAAACAGTACAATGGGAAAGTCTAGAGATCTCTTCAAGAAAATTAGATATACCAAGGGAACATTTCATGCTTTGATGGGCACGATAAAGGACAGAAATGGTACAGACCTAACAGAAGCAGAAGATATTAAGAAGAGGTGGCAAGAATACATAGAAGAACTGACAAAAAAGATCTTCATGACCCAGATAATCATGATGGTGTGATCACCAGCCTAGAGTCAGAGATCCTGGAATGTGAAGTCAACTGGGCCTCAGAAAGCATCACTATGAACAAAGCTAGTGGAGGTGATAGAATTCCAGTTGAGCTATTTCAAATCCTGAAAGATGATGCTGTGAAAGTGCTGCACTCAATATGCCAGCAAATTTGGAAAACTCAGCAGTGGCCACAGGACTGGAAAAGGTCAATTTTCATTCCAATCCCTAAGAAAAGCAATGGCAAAGAATGCTCAAACTACCACACAATTGCACTCATCTCACACACTAGTAAAGTAATGCTCAAAATTCTCCAAGCCTTCAACAGTATGAGAACCATGAACTTACAGCTGTTCAAGCTGGATTTAGAAAAGGCAGAGGAACCAGAGGTCAAATTGCCAACATCTGCTGGATCATTGAAAAAGCAAGAGAGTTCCAGAAAAACATCTATTTCTGCTTTATTGACTATGCCAAAGCCTTTGACTGTGTGGATCATAACAAACTGTGGAAAATTCTTCAAGAGATGGGAATACCAGACCACCTACCTACCTCTTGAGAAATCTGTATGCAGATCAGGGAGCAACAGAACTGGACATGGAACAACAGACTGATTGCAGATGGGGAAAGGAATATGTCAAGTCTGTATACCTGCTTATACCTCTGTCACCCTGCTTATTTAACGTATATGCAGAGTACATCATGAGATATGCCGGGCTGGATAAATCACAAGCTGGAATCAAGATTGCCAAGAAAAATATCAATAACCTCAGATATGCAGACGACACCACCCTTATGGCAGAAAGTGAAGAAGAACTAAAGAGCCTCTTGATGGAAGTGAAAGAGGAGAGTGAAAAAGTTGGCTTAAAGCTCAGCATTCAGAAAACCAAGATCATGGCATCTGGTCCCATCACTTCAAGGGAAATAGACGGGGAAACAGTGGCTGACTTTATATTTTTGGGCTCCAAAATCACTGCAGATGGTGATTGCAGCCATGAAATTAAAAGACGCTTACTCCTTGGAAGGAAAGTTATGACCAACCTAGACAGCATATTAAAAAGCAGAGACATTACTTTGCCAACAAAGGTCTGTCTAGTCAAGGCTATGGTTTTTCCAGTAGTCATGTATGGATGTGAGAGTTGGACTGTGAAGAAAGCTGAGCACAGAAGAATTGATACTTTTGAACTGTGGCATTGGAGAAGACTCTTGAGAGTCCCTTGGACTGCAAGGAGATCCAACCAATCCATCCTAAAGGAAATCAGTCCTGGGTGTTCATTGGAAGGACTGATGTTGAAGGTGAAGCTCCAATACTTTGGCCACCTGATGCGAAGGGCTGACTCATTTGAAAAGACCCTGATGTTGGGAAAGATTGAGGGCAGGAGGAGAAGGGGATAACAGAGGACAAGACGGTTAGATGGCATCACCGACTCAATGGACATGAGTTTGGGTAAACTCTGGGAGTTGGTGATGGACAGGGAGGTCTGGCGTGCTGCAGTCCATGGGGTCGCAAAGACTTGGACATGACTGAGTGACTGAACTGACTGATGAAGGAGACATTTTATTTTCTGTATTTATTACACTTAGTGTAATTTACCCTTACTGCTTTTTTCCCAGTTTTATTGAGGGACCATTGACATATAGCACTGTATACTTTTAAGGTGTATACCTTTATTACACTCTAAATTAAAGAGTGAATATTATTAGTCTTCAAGAAATAAATGGATCCAGGAACCTTTAATTGGCGATTTCAAATGAAATGCAGTATTTGAAAAATAGTCTACCTTAGGTGATTTGCTAAATACTATGTAATTCTGAACTATTAACTGAAAAAAAAAAAAAAAGCACAACATGAAACTTGTGAGTTAAGATTTATTTGGGGGCAAAATAAGGACTATAGCTCAGGGGACATCTCAGCTCTGAGACTCTGCACCAGAGAGGAAAGATGAAGGTCACTGTTACACATGGGGGGGGATGTGAAGGGGGATACGTGCAGTCAGGCACCAATTTTGGCAGAGGCTTGCTGCTAGTCATGTGGTGCAGATGTCCCCATTAATGATTTTAGTGCTTTTTTAGGTATGAGGAAATGCAAGAATTTGGGCTCATAAAATCTTCTCCTGAAAATATCTAACTATATGAAGGCCTGTTCTGCCAATATTCCTCAGAGCACAAAGTGCCTCCTTCCTGATCTCCACTCCAAACTCCTTTCAGGGTATATTGGAGGTCAGCAGTTGGAGTGGCTAGTGACTTCATCCTTGTGGAGGCAGATAGTGAGTGCCTCCACAAGGAACTGATTTTTAGTTAGCAAAACCAAAATAAAAATAATATATATCAGATGCCAATAATGTGGTAGAGATTTACACTACGTAGTAAGATATTGCACATACTACCATTTTAGAGATGAGGAAACTGAAGCCAACAGATGTTAAGTATCTTGCCTGATATCACAAGGTTAAGTGAAAGACATGGGCTCAATCTGGGTCTGTCTGACTTCCTGCTCTTTCTACTTCACAAGTTTGTCATTTGCAATGACGGTACTCTGCATAAAAATATTGCTCCAAAAGATAATGCAACATTTTCTTTGAATCAGATTCATCCTAAGCAGTTTTTCACCCTATAAATTCAAAATTGTTTCCTAGCAGTTTTATCTTGTCTTAAAATGTATTTTTTTCTTCATATACTCTATTTTTTTAAAATGTATTTTAGTGGAAGGCTAATTACTTTACAATATTGTGGTAGTTTTTGCCATCTGTTCAGTTTAGTTCAGTTGCCCAGTCATGTCCGACTCTTTGTGACCACATGAACTGCAGCATGCCAGACCTCCCTGTCCATCACCAACTCCCAGAGTTTACCCAAACTCATGTCCATTGAGTCGGTGATGCCATCTAACCGTCTCGTCCTCTCTTATCCCCTTCTCCTCCTGCCCTCAATCTTTCCCAACATCAGGGTCTTTTCAAATGAGTCAGCCCTTCACATCATGTGGCCAAAGTATTGGAGCTTCACCTTCAACATCAGTCCTTCCAATGAACACCCAGGACTGATTTCCTTTAGGATGGATTGGTTGGATCTCCTTGCAGTCCAAGGGACTCTCAAGAGTCTTCTCCAATGCCACAGTTCAAAAACATCATTTCTTCTGCACTCAGCTTTCTTCACAGTCCAACTCTCACATCCATACATGACTACTGGAAAAACCATAGCCTTGACTAGACAGACCTTTGTTGGCAAAGTAATGTCTCTGCTTTTTAATATGCTGTCTAGGTTGGTCATAACTTTCCTTCCAAGGAGTAAGCGTCTTTTAATTTCATGGCTGCAATCACCATCTGCAGTGATTTTGGAGCCCAAAAATATAAAGTCAGCCACTGTTTCTCTATTCCCCATGAAGTGATGGGACCAGATGCCATGATCTTGGTTTTCTGAATGCTGAGCTTTAAGCCAACTTTTTCACTCTCCTCTTTCACTTCCATCAAGAGGCTCTTTAGTTCTTCTTCACTTTCTGCCATAAGAGTGGTGTTGTCTGCATATCTGAGGTTATTGATATTTCTCCTGGCAATCTTGATTCCAGCTTGTGATTTATCCAGCCCGGCATATCTCATGATGTACTCTGCATATACGTTAAATAAGCAGGGTGACAATATACAGCCTTGATGTACTCCTTTTCCTATTTGGAACCAGTCTGTTTTTCCATGTCCAGTTCTAAGTGTTACTTCTTGACCTGCATACAGGTTTCTCAAGAGACAGGTCATGGGGTCTGGTATTCCCATCCCTTTTAGAATTTTCCACAGTTTATTGTGATCCACGCAGTCAAAGGTTTTGGCATAGTCAATAAAGCAGAAATGGATGGTTTTTGCCATATATTCACATGAATCAGCCATGGGTGTACATGGGTTCCCCATCCTGAATCCCGTCCCACCTCCCTCCCCATCCCATCCCTGAGGGTCATCCCGGTGCACCAGCCCTGAGTCACCCTGTCTCATGCATCAAACCTGGACTGGCGGTCTATTTCACATATGATAATATACATGTTTCAATGCTATTCTCTCAAATCATCCCACCCTCGCCTTCTCCCACAGAGTCCAAAAGTCTGTTTTTTACATCTGTGTCTCTTTTGCTGTCTCACATATAGGGTCATCGTTGCCATCTTCCTAAATTCCATATAAATGCATTAATATACTGTATTGGTGTTTTTCTTTCTGATTTACTTCACTCTGTATAATAGGCTCCAGTTTCATCTACCTTATTAGAACTGATGCAAATGCATTCTTTTTAATAGCTGAGTAATATTCCATTGTGTATATGTACCATGGCTTTCTTATCCATTTGTCTGCTGCTGGACATCTAATTAGCAGCCTTTTAAGCAATGTGGAAGCACATTTTATTGAGTTCAGAGACTTTCCCTCAAGTAATACTGTGTAGCCAAATTGCTTTTCCTGACATGTGCCTAACTTTCCTCCTGGGTGAAGGTGGGAGAAGAGAAGGAGCTTACAGTTGAAACCCATTCATAGTTTGAGACCCTGGAAAACACTATAAAGCAGAAAGCAAATTACATATCCTTTTTTCAAAGATGGAATTCTAACTGACTTAACATATAGAATTTAATTCATTGGGTAGGTATCTGGGATTACTTTAGCTATATTGTGATTTTTTTTTAATTTGAAGTATGTTAGTAAGCATTGTGAAAATCTTTTCAAATAATGTTAAATATATTCAGTAAAAATTAAAGTTTCTTTATCTCCTTTCTTCTAATTAGTAAACAGAGTCAAAGCCATATCTTCTTTTAAGCCTTTTTCTGTGTATGGTAAAAATAATACCTTGGTGTTCTCTGCTTTGGAACATACATAGGAACCACACTCGTTTTTACATCTGCAGAGCACCCCATGTTTTGAATGTGTCATTACTCTAACTATTTCCATTTGGAAAGACGTTTGAAATTCTTTTCAATTTTTCACTGTTACAAATAGGTTGATAGAAAGCACCTATGTATTTCCAGAGAATATGCTCCTAGACACAGAATTGCTGGTCAAAAGAGCTGGACATTGAAAAATTCTGACATCTCCAAATTACTGAACAAAAAAACCTGTCTCTGCAATGAAGTAGGCAAAAGCCTGCTATCACAGCCCTTTGCCAACGTAGAATATCATCAGTCTTGAAATCTGCCAGTCTGGTGTGTGTGCTTTATTGGTATCTCTGGGTTTTAATTTGCATTTCCCTGATTATTAGAGAGGTTGAGGATCTTTTCATATGTATATTGACAGTTAGTGTTTCTTTTTTCTATTAAGTACCTGCATAGAATTCAAAATAGAATTCACCCAGTTTCTCAATGATTTTTGCTTTTAGGTTTGACTGAAATAGTCCAAAGAGTAGTCAAACTTTACCCAGGAAATAAGAGTACATGGGCAGATAATTAGTTTCAAAATAAAAAGCATATTTCTTTTTGTGGATTTTTTTTACTATAACAGTAAGTCATGATAATGATAAGAAAAATAAAATGCAGGTGTACAGGAAACTATTAAAAAAAAAACTATTAAGAATACACTTAAGAAAAATGTTAAAATCTCTTACAATAACAATCCAGAGGTACCCACTAGCTACATCTTGGTGGATATATATGCTTTATATTATTTTGTAGCATACCAGTTTACAAAATTAATAAAAGATAGTAGTGCATATTGTTTTTAAATTGCAAGTATTTTAAATTGTAATTTATTTTGTTTTTATTATGAAAATAATGCACACTCATGCTAAAGCACACAAATGCCTAGAAAAGTAGGATAAGGAACTCGAAACTTCATGCGCAGCCCTGCTCCTGCATAAGCTGAGTTTTTGGTTTGCTAAATCATCTCCTCAACAATTGCCTTATTATTTTGGTGTTCAGACCCACGGAGTGTGTATGTGTTATTCGCTCAGTTGTGTCCGACTCTTTGTGACCTCATGGACTATATAGCCCGCCAAGCACATCTGTCCATGGGATTTTCCAGGCAAGAATACTGGAGTGGGTTGCCATTTCCTTCTCCAGGGGATCTTTCCAACCAAGGAGTTGAACCCAGGTCTCCTGCACTGCAGGCAGAGTCTTTCCTCTCTGAGCCACCGGGGAAGCCAATTCAGATCCACGGAGAAAGCCTACTTAAGCAATAATGAAGTGGAAATTCCTTCAAAGTATGCCCTGGGAATAATTAATCACAGAACTTTGCTTTTCCTGAAGTATCACAAATAAAACACAGCCTTTGGTTATGAAGATGTGATTGGAGTCCCATTTCTGCTATTTATTAATAGTCTGACATTAAGAACTACTTCTCTCCTCCTCAGATATAAACTGGGATTAGTAACATAGACCTCTCCAAGATACACTGAGGATTAAATGACATTACTGCCTGACACATGGCAAACTGCCCAATAAATATGCTTGAATTTGAATTATCCAAACTATTCCATATATTTACCTTATAACTAGATTTACATAGGAAATAATGTTATTTTCACATCCCATAATATAAAAATATATATATATTTAGTTGTAAATATATAGCCAAAAGTCTTTGTGTCTTATCACAAAGACAGCAAACAAGACTTTAATATTGTGACATAAAACATAAGAGCTTCATACTAAGTCTTAACATTTATTATTTTCAAGAAAAAGGCATCTAAATTGTTTGGAAATGGTTATATATCCTAAAAATCGAGAAGTGTAAACATGAGCAAGCACATAAAAACTACCAATAGCATAGTTTTTTTTTAAGTGACATTAAAGTATCATATTTAATCATGGTATCTCAATATTTCTGTGAAGAATCCATCATAGGAAAGATACTCTTTAAATAGACAGAATTATGTCAATAATTAATATAACCCATATTCATGGTATTTTTCAAAACTACTCCTTTAGGGATTTCTATTCCAGTCTAAATAAAGAGAGAATTCACTTTAAAAAATATTTTCCCATTACTTACATTCCCATTCTTTTAACTTTTTTGGTAATTGTTTTACTGAGGTTTTATATATATATATATATATATATATATATATATACACATTTTTTTTTTAATGAGGAGATACACACACATACACACACACACACACACACACACACACACACACTGAATATACATAGACTAGTAAAGAGTTTTATGACTTACTTAAGGGAAACTCCTTTTGAATTCTTGAATTCTTTGAATCTGGCTATTTAATCTGCCCTTAATTATATTGAGATTGCCTGAAGGAATAATTTTGAGCTGGTGTTTCATATTGTGAAGATGATTCTATTTATAATCTGAGCTAATAGAAACTGCATTTTTATGAAGTCTTCATCTCAGAGTCCTATTAAATCTGGGAAGTACCAGAAATACTTCTCAATTTTTCAATGTTTATATCATAGCTTTTCCAAGGTTCATAACTATAAACTACAGATTTGTTTGGGAGAGTTGAAAGTTAGGGTAATAAATGTATATTTAAACTTAAGGGGCCAGTTTGAAAGTTTACAATTATAGTCAATTAATCCAAGTTAGTAGCAACTGTCTGCTTATGAAACTAGGCTGATATACAGCTTGGCCTCTGACATAGAAAGCTCTGGGGTTTTCTATGCTAGAGAGTCAGTTTTTTGCTTTGCTTAAGAAAATACACCCTAGTTACTCAACTGTAATTTAAGTTTAAATGTGATAGCTCTCAATTACATGTAATATTATTGTTCTCAATGAACTGTTACATTTTTCTTCCATGTTATTCTATTTAAATCTTCACAAAATTGCTGAAAGATACATCTCCTCACAAGCACTCAAACTGAGAAGAATTGAAGGGGTGGGAAATGTGACACAATCTAGCATGACAAGAAGATAGAGACCATATTTTTTCTACCTATTAAAATCCCCTACAAGGCCACACAGGCTCTAGTGTACAATAAAGATTCATTGTTATGGCTGCCTAAAGGAGCTTTCAGTCTTTCTGAAGTCCATATGCTGTAGATGATGTGTCCTTCCACATTTGTACTGACATCTAGAGATAATCATCAAAATGACCTTGGAAATGTGCAGAGGAAAATAAATCATTAGTCCAGCCCAAAGGTTTTCCTGCAGTCTGTTGCTCATCACTAAAGAATCATAACATTTGAGAGTGGGAAACATACCAAGTTTTTAAGCAATTTAATTGTCATTATATGCTTAGGACTTTGAATATTCTAAGAGCTGGCTAAATAACCCTAGCTTTAGGAAGGAATTAAAGATGTGGTAAAATGGTAAACAATCTTCCCAGACCATGGTGATTATTATTAGTGATTTGAGGGCAAAGAAAGACATTAATAAAACATCAACAAAATTTTCAAATATCACTGGTGGTGCATGAACAAAATGGAAAAGAGAAAAGAAATGGATGCCAGCTGAAAGAAGGAAAAATGTGATTTTGATGTTGCAGAATATTATTGTAAGTAAGGCCTTATTTTAGAGAGAATTCAATACATCAGTAAGTCTGTGGATGAATTATAATGTGATCCTGTGGGAAAAAGAAAAATCAAGGGGAACAGAGTGGACAATTTATTTTGAATAGAGTAGGAATGGTATTAACAGCTCAATTAAGTGCCAATGGTTTAGAATTCACTGAGAGTCATTGTCTTCCTGGGACAAATAAATTCTAGCTGTTCTAACTTGCTTTATGTTTCACATAAATGTGAACTAAAATGTGCTTACATCTTTCCTGTTGACAACAGAGCAAGCCAGAAAAGGCTTCATCTGCTGAGGAGAAATGAAGATTCACCCATTACTGTTTTCTAGAACACTGTCAGGGCACAAATCCTTTTAAGTTTCTATATTTAGGCTAATAGAGATACATTTTCACTGCAAAAATCTGGCCCAGCTCTTCTGAATCTTCCCCATTCCTTGCTGTCCTACTTTCTCTCTCTGTCTCCAGCTCACATTCACTAGCTATGTCTTAAGAGGCCACCATCACTCCATAGGGGGTTAAGGTTTTCTCATCAGTCGCTCTGCCTGGATTCAGGCCTCTGACAAGAACAATTATTTGATGAAACAACCGTGATCAGCTTTTTCTCAAACACAGTTTCTCTGCATTTTAATTTTATCATATAATCTCACTTTCTCCACCTCACATCCTGAAGACTTCTCTCTTTTTTTTTTTACCTCTGAAGTTGCTCTTTTAGATCCACTTTCTCTTACCCTTTTTCTATGATCTGCTTCCAGAACTACACAGCTTTCACAGTCCCTTCCTGTGCTCTCATTCTTTGATTCCAAATCTGCCTGAGCTTTCAATGCAATTCCAAGGTCGTTCTCTTACGGAGTGTTGAAGCTCCTGTTTCACACTGGCCAGATCAAGCTAATATCCCTAGTCATTTCATCTCCACTCAGAACCCTAGGATAGACACACTGTTATGAGTTCTCCCCACCCCAGTGTGACTCTACAAAAAGATGTTGAAACAGACATTTTAGAAGTTCCCACTAAGAGAAAATGAAGTATCCTTCACAATTTTATTTCCACGGTGCTTATCTATTTCCCCCCAAATCTTTTAGTCTCCCCCCATACCCAAGTGAATAGTGGGAACTCCCACTGTTTGTCTCTCTACCACTCATCTTTCTCTTTCTCTGTTGTCCCTGAGTGCTAAATTGCAAATGGAGATAGAGAAATTATACATTAAAAACACTCATGTGTATCCAGCAATGGCAGAAATCAGTTTCAAAAGCCCCTGCAGATCTGGATAATGATGATTTCTTTCTAATTCTGGTTGTTCATTGCTAAAATAGAAAGCTGGGAGCAGAACAAAATTGCATTCCCAGAGGAATCTAAATGGTAGCATTTCATAACAAAGTAAAAATAATGTTCACTGATTTGCAAGCTCTGTGGATGTGTCATAAAATATTGGGCTATCATTCTGGATCTGGGAGCAAAACAAAAATATGTAGATTACTCTAAAAAAAAGTTCAGAAGTCCAATCAACTTTAGGCTGTAATGTCAACTTGTTCTCAAATGAGACAGATACATGGAAGGAAATCTTCAGAGGCTTTTAAAGAGTTGCCAAAGAAATACAGAAATTCAGTAAATAGAGAAAGTGTGAAAAAACATTCATATTTATTTTCAATGAAGAATCTAGCCTATTAATTTTCACGATGTGATGATAAACAACAGAAGAGCCTATACCCTTGTTTACGGACATTTTATGAAGAACACTATCCTCCCAAATATTGAGAACTCATGTTGCTGGGAAGGCCAGTGTCCTAACAAAATCTGTGACCCATTCTATTGCCCTATATTTTCATTTATAAGCATGTTGGGGAGAGTGGCTTGAGTGGAAATTTAATTAAAAGAGAAAAAGGCTGTTAGTTTTTATGCAAATAGGTAAATTATGACCTCATGGAATTTCTGATTAATATATCACTAAAATCATCGCATCACAGAAATTCTACTTCCTGTGCTCTTAGGCCCATTCCCTTCGGACACCTACAGCCATCTCTCAGTAATCTAGAGAGAAGACCAACCATCTGTTTCAGTATAATACTTATCATCCATCAGCCAGTGTTAAGGTGAGATATGCTTTGGTGTTGGCAACATAGTTATCAGCTATGGATTTGATAGGGTAATAAAAATCAATGTTTTTTAATTCACTATGGACTAGTACTCTGGAAATCACTTTATATGCATATTTTCTTTAATCCTCAGTAAACTAAAAGATACAAACTATCAATATCTCTATATACAGCTATCTACAAACCCCATATCACCCCTTCCTTCGCTGAAAATTTTAGTGTCTTATTGTTACACTCTCTAACATCATACCTTCATAACCTCATTCTTGGTTATATCAATGTCCAGGCAGATAAGCCTTCCAGTGGTAGGTTTATGACTACCTTCTCCAATAACTTTATATTTTGCTTTCTTTCTGTGTACATACCATACAGCTTTTCATATCCAATAATTGTAGCCCTTCCATGATCTCAATCTCACTGGAACTCTTCTGTGATCACCATTCTCTACCTATCTCCTTCTTACTTGCTTTCTCCCTCTAGTAATAAGAATCTGGTAATTCTTCAACCCCTTAGGGCTTACCATGCATGGATTTCACCACCTTTATACTCATTTCTTCCTTTCTTCCTAAAATAAACTAGATTAAATGGCCCATTATTATAATCACTTCCTCAGACTTATCCTCAATTCCCTTGGCCCATCTGTCCCACTTTATAGTACGTTCCTGGCATGACCCCAGGTTCAACCTAATACTACCTATTTCAGACCTATTTCCAGTTGAACATGATGGGAGAAAAATGTGCAGCTGTACTGATTTATTTCTATTTAAACTTATAACCACTAATTTCAACTGAGCTTTGCTGGTAGTCACTCATCCTATCATATTCTCCAGGTTCACTAAGTTCCTTCGCGTTCCTTCTTATAACAAAATTCTAACACCTCTTCCTGACACCTTGGTGATCAGCTTATGATCTTGTTTACTACTTCACTGAGAAATAGAAACAGAAGAGAAATGGTGTAGGCTCTGTCCATAGCTCTACCTTCCATTAATATTTGTCACTATGGACGAACTGTTCATGTTGCTATCCAAGGCCAGACACTCAGTATATACATGAGATCTCATTCTTTGTTGCCTATCCAAAGATATTACTCTGATATTTACTCTTCTCTCCCATATCATCAATATCTCCCTCTACTATATCAGTTCTACCAGCATGTAAGTATGCCTTTTTTTTTTCTTTAAAAGTGAAGTCTCTTTTCTTTCACATCACCTTCCATCTATGCCTCATTACTATCTACGTACTTAGCAAAACTCCTTGAAAGAGTTATTTATGCTCTCTGGTCACGCATTGCCCCTACCACTTCATCAAAGCTGCTCATCAAGGTCACAGTGGCCTTTGAGTTTCTAAACATAATAAAATAAAATTGAATTCTCAGTCTTCCACTTACCTGACCCATCAGTAGCTTTGGAGAAAGTTTATCACTTCCTCTTGTTCACTGTCTTATTTTATTTTTTTACTTTCTATACTTTGCTCCCAGGAAGCTACACTCATAATTTTCTTTTTGCCATGTTTGCTGACTCTTCTCAGTTTCCTTTGCTGGTTATTCCTCATTTCCCAAGTAGCTAAATACTAGGGTGCACAGGACTCAGTTCTCAGATTGCCTCTCTTTTTTATCTACAATCTAGAGGCTTTATGTATATAATTTGTTCACTGGAAAATGTTAATCTTGAGCTTAAAGACCTTCCATAAGATTCAGCTCATCTATAGATATAACTATCTATCTGACTTCTTCACTTAAATATATAATAAACAACTCAGAGTTATTTTTATCTAACCTAAACTCCTATTCTTATTTATTCCTTGGGGAATTTTTGCCCAAGGATTTCCCAGTAACACCCTCTTTGTAATTGCACAGGTGACACTCCTTGGAGTCAAGATTGTCTCCTCTCTTTTCCCAAGCCCCAAATCCAGCAAGTTTTTTTTTTTTTTTTATGCTACTCCAAAATATGTTCAAAATAAACTATGCCTTATCACCTTCACTTGATTCAAACCTCCATCATTTTTCATCTGCTTCATTGCTAACAGCCCCCGAAATGGCCCTCTTTCTAGCCTTCCTCTTCCATGATACATTTTCAACACAGCAACCAGAGTCATCTTTAACCTTATTCAGTTCATCTGCTTTTCTCCTCAAGAACCCTGAGTGACTATTTCACTCAAAGTCCTTACAAGAGGCTACAAATGATAGTACTGTCTGCTCTCTTCTGATACCGTGACCACCTCACCCACAACTTGTCTCCTCCTCTCTTCTTCCCTTGCTCACTCTTTTCCAGCATTCTTGCCTCCTTGTTATTTATGGAACAGGCCAGACCTTTTGTAGTTGCTATTTCTTTTTCCCTGGAATTCTCTTCACTGTCGATACTCTCATGGCCCACCTCCTTCAGGTTCTCTGTTCAAATATCACTTCTCAGTGAGACTTTTCCTAATCACTCTCGGAAATTTCCCATCTTCCTCCTCCATCCTATCACTTCACTACCTATATTCCCTGTACACTTTCCATATGTTAGAGTGTATATTTTAGTTATTTTTTTATTATCTATTTATTTTCTTTCTCCCCTCCTTTCCTTATGTCTACTAAAATGAAAGTTCCTTGAAGATGAGAATTTTTTCTGTGCCTAGAAAAATGCCTGAAACATAATCTGTGTCCCAAAGGTATTTTTTTCATGAATGACTTGAGTTTCCATTTTAAATACGATGCATAGAAAGTGTAAACCCCATCCATAGAGCAAGTAAGCTGTGATGCTGGGAACAGAACCCAGACACTCTAAATCCTGTGCCTTGCCCAGTAGTCTTCACCTAGACCTGTTTACCAGTTACTAGACTAGGAGCTGGAGTGACAATGACTATCCACACTTTACTTGTTTGGTAATAGTGAAGCTGAGATAGTTAGAGAAAAGAGAAGTCATACTTTCAATAGAAACTGGAAAATAAAATGGAAACAATCAAGAAAGGCTCTTAGAGCAGCCTTATGAATTCAGAGGCTGAATAAATAAGTAGGACTAGGCAGAGGAGGAAAGAGGAGATATTTTTGATAGGAATAACATGTTCAAAGACATGGAGGTATAGGATTGCATTGTATATATGTGTGTGTTATTATTTTTAATTAGTTTGTTTCCATCCCCCTATTAGTGGGATGGAAATAAAACATACAGGATTTGATAGAAAGTAAGACTGAGGCAGGAAGCAGAATCTATATGGTGGAGGGCCTTGGGGCCATGCTAAGTAGCCTAACAGTGAGTCACTCAGGAGGTTAATAGAGAGGGTGGTTTCCTTGATTACATTGTGTTTGAGATGGCCCACCTGATGGCAGGTATAGAAAGAGAGAGCAGGGACTAGACCAGCACAGTGGACCAGCTCAGTGAAAAAGCCTGAGCAAAGACAGCCATAGTTGGGATGTGGCTAGAGGGCCAGAATTAAGAAACTTTTGATGGAGAAATCAGTACTCAATTAAGTGGAATTAGGTGTAAGGGAGGAAAGCATTGAGAAGGATTCTAAGTTTCTTGGCTTCAGCAACAGGGGTGGCATTGCGGGACTAAGACATGGAATGTGAGAGAGAAGCATGTCTGGTGGGAATGTCTATAGGTTCGTTGTCTGACACAGTGACTTTAGAGACACCTCAGGGAAATCCAAGTGATGAAGTGAGTCTGAAGTCTAAAGAGAGGTCAAGGTCAGAGATGTAGACATAGAGGTCATCTGCATAAAAGTGAAAATGAAACCCTGAGAATAGATCAGACTGCCAAGGCAAGAACAGGGAACAGGGAGAAGTAGGCAGAAAATGCTGGGGAATACCAGGTGGGAATGGTTGCAGAAAAGAGGGCTGGATAAAGAGGAACCTGCCATGGCAACCAAGAATCAGAAGTTGGAAAAGTAGAAAATGCCTAGGGGGATTTAATGCAAGTGACAGAAATTGAACACCTAAAAAGGGCTGAAAAATTAAAAAGAAGGTTTCTTCTGGAAAGGCCAGTTTTAAAGGAATGATGGAAACAGATGATTTATTGAAGAATAGATGAGAGATGATAAATTACAATAATTTTCAAAAATATTGGGTATAAAGAGAGTAGACCAATATCAAGATGGCAGTGCAAAATGTGCTTTGTTTCATTTTTCAAATGAAATGAGGTGTGTTCTGGGTTGGTATTTGTCCTAAACACATCAAAATTATTCACTAGTTGCTTATGGCTTCTATTAGATATGAGAGGCAGATTTACCTATTCTGATTGGTCAGAATCTAGAGTCGTCAGTCAGTATCCAGGGTCATTGCTAAATATTTTTTATATTCTCCTTAGTGTGATTATAGGCTAAAAGGAAGAAAGTAGAAAAGGAATGGTTGAAGATATGGAAGAATGGCCATTATTCATAGCAGAGGTCAGCAAACTATGGTTGAGAGTCAAGTTTGACATGCTACTTATTGTATTTGCTCATAGAATGTTCTAACATTCTTTAATAATTGGAAAAAAGAAAAATAACATTTCACAACTCATAAAAATTTGAAATTTCAGTGTCCATATGTAGAATTTTATTGGGACACAGACACATGGATTTATCTACATACTGTCTATAGCTGTGTTAGCATTGCAACAACAAGGTTGAATAGTTGCAACAAAGACCATGTGTCTTTAAAAAGCCTAAAATATTTATTATCTGGTCTATCACAGAAAAAACTTGTTGACCACTGATTTATAGCACAATTCCTAAGAAGAGAGAGGGAGAATATGGGATCAAGGTCACATGCAGAGGTATTGGCCAAGAAAAGGAAAAATGATGCTTCGTCCTATGAAACAGGAAAGTGTGATAGGATTGTAAAAATATAAACAGTTTTGTAGGGGCTGGGGGAGAAAGGAGAGGGAGCTCCCCTTACCACCACATACACCCCACACTTGAGGTGAAATGTGTTAGCTGCCATCGATCATGACATTCTAGAGGACAAAAACTGTGTCGTATTCATCTCTGTCTCCCACACAGCTTTCAGCACACCACCTTTCTTTCAGTCACTCTCACTAAATATTTAATTGAATCCCAGGTGAAACTCTATTATAAGCACATTCCTAGAAACCTCTGCCCTTAGGGCCTTGCATTTAATTCTCTTACTATCTGAGCCCACATTTATTAAAGTTTGATGTTATGTTTAGAGGTGTAAAGATAATGGAAGCTGGCTTCTTATTCAGTTAATTTCCAGTTCACTAAATGGAGTCAATGTAGTCAGAGAGAGTTAATGTTCTTATTAAAATTAGTCTGTTTTCCCTTTTCTTTCAGCCTGAATAGTATTGTATATCTCTAAAGGGTTTTAAAAATAAATACTATACAAATATAAGGTGTTAATACAGATTTTTAAAACACTACTAACAATGTAAAAGAAAAATAGAAACCATAGGAAAGTTGAAAAGTTAAGGGGGAAAAATTATTATAAAGTAGAACATATGGCAACTCTTTAGTTATTTTATTTAGCCAGCATGTTAGGTTTTAAGAGTTTCAATTCTAACACCCTTGGGTATATACTACTCATTCACTGCTACTGTCACCGTCTCTACTGTCTTATACCTACTCATATGAATACACTGCCAGCCCAGACCTGGCCTTTAATTACAAATTAAATTTGTAATTGCTAATGAAGAGTCATCTGAAATCATAAGAAAAGTGATTAGCTTAAGGTTTATGTTTATCATGACTTAAATATACTTGCACATATACACATACAAGAATATTTACATAAATATACACAAACTCACCCCAATCAGCTCGCTCTTGTTTACTTAAAAAGTAACAGCATGACAGTGGTAATCGTTTGGCAATATAAAATATATCCAACCATCACATTGTACACTTTAAATTTACACAATATTATGTGTCAATTATAAGACAACAAATAAATAGGTAAATATAAGTAACCACCAAATTTTTAAAAAAGTGACAGCATGTATGTGGAAGTGTTAGTGACTTTACCTATTAATTCATTGTGAATGTGAAGATTGATTTTGCAAGCACTCAGTTATCTAATCTTCTTTAGGCCCCCAATAAATTTTTCCCATCTCCAAAGGGAGCTATACATGTGGCAACATATGATGATAGTCTTCTTGGCATGATCATCCTTATTATGAATCATCTAGTAAGGCATAGATTGCTGAAAATAATACTCTGAATTACTGATGAAAGCATTGTAGTGCCCAATGACAGAGAAACATATCTATTCATGCAACATAATAGTAACTAGGCACATTTTCACACTCACAGGCTGCTGCCTCTAAACTAGACACTTGTCTAACAGATCTAAAGTACAAGACAAACGTACAGTAAAATGATATATCAGAAGCTTTGGGGGTGGAAGGCAGAGCAAGAGAGAGAGAGGGCATGTATAAAGAAAAAAGTCAAAACTTTTGCATGTTAATCAATTCATTTGGGATATGAGATTTCAAATATGGGAGTTTTCATTTCTTATTTCCAACTGCATTAGTTTTCAAAAAGTACAAATTTTTTATTCTTTGCCATTTTCCTCAAAAAATCACTCTAGTACCAGAAAAAAAAAAAAAAACAAAACAGTGCATAAAGGTGACAGAAACAGCAAGAAAAATATTCTGTTAACTGTTAATCTCTACTGATACAGGTGCACCTTTAAGATCACTTGTTTTAAATGGTATCAAACTCAGCATAGATAAAGACTAGGAGAAATAGTATATGATTGTCAGGTGAACATGCTTTTATTAAGTATCTTATTTTAGGCTTTCTAACTGAACAACATTTAAATGCATTAAACCAAGATAAATGTTGGGAAGCTGAGATATTTTTTAAAAATGAATGAAACATAATTTATTAGCAGACTATTCTTTGGAAGGAGTCCCAGTTATTCACAAGTAAAGAAAAAGAATGTATAATAGGACTAATAGTTGTACTAATGAACAAAATCAGGTTCTATTGTCGCCATTGAGCTTTGACACATTAGAATTTAAGGGAATATAGCTAAGTTAAGAGATCTATAAGAACAAATCATAAAAATATTACATTTGCATTTTAAGTCATCTTTCTAGTCTCCTATTTATCCTATATTTTGGAATTACTCTCTGTGATACTTTTCAAAACCAATATCATTTTTAATTCATCCTGTTCCAGGGACAAAAGATTATATATTAAGTTATAGTTAAGTCCTATTTCTTGTCTTAGAGAGCTCACAGACTATTATCCTATCCGGATATTTCTTCCTTGTTAAATGATGGGATCAATGGACTTCATCCCTAAAAATAAATTTTTAATAGGAATATCAATTTAAAATATTATACCTATACTCTTAGGGACAGAAGAAGTTGCTTAGTGACTTCTATAAAGATTTTTTGAAAATGCCCCAAGGTACAGGTCTCTGAAATAAGAGAATAAGGTAGTTTGACCCCTTTTTAGCATTCACTTCAAACATAGTTTTCATAACATGTGTGAATAATCCTTATGTGACCATCTCTTTTCCTGTGTCTTCATCTATCAAGTTATTCCATAGCCAACCCAAGCTCTATACTGTCTTTTCTATCTAACCTAAAGCCATGTACTTCTCACTAAATGATTCCATTCATGCCCCACAACCTTCCCATCTCCAGTGACAGTATCCACCCAAACAACCAGAAGCCTGGCTCCCCAGTTGAGCTTGAGTTATTCAAATCACTCTGTTTTTGACAAGAAGAAAAGCAACACAGTAATCAGGTGATAAAGTCCTATCTAAAAGCAAAGCTCAAAATGTCTGTGTATAATTTGGCTAACTACTTATCAGATATGAAATTCAGGTCCGTATGGCGAACCAGACATTTTCCCGTTATGTGCTTGGCTTGCAGATCTACTCCGTTCGTGATTTGTCTTCAATCTCTAAACTGCTTCACTGGTGTCTATGATATAATTTGGCTCACTGAAGCTTAAACTTTTGAGAAGCAAAAAATGCTATTATTTTTATATTTGGTTATAGCTGTCCACTTTCATGCAGTGCGTTTAGGAACAGGAAGAATCCCTTTAAACACTATCCATTTATCTAACATATAAAAAGAAAGACTTTAATTCCTTATATTAGTTACTAAGGACTATTGCTTGTCAAATACATTTCTGCAGTTAAATAATAAAAAGCCAGAGTGCTTGACTGAAAAGAGCATTAGTCTAAACTAAGAAAATGGCCCCTTGAAATATTTATGCCTTACTTTTCCCATCAGTAAAATGGGATAAAGTTACAAGTGGTGCTTCTTTCTTGCATGGCTACTTAAGGATGAAAGAAATGTTTAAAACATCTCAGGAGAAAATTCAAGTCCATCAAAAGGTTGAATAAATTCAAGTTACCCAGCACAACCCCCTCAAAAGGCCATATGAAATTGGACTCAGAAAGGGAGAATGGTTGAAATATTTTTTCTCCCTCTCCAAGAATGATTTCTTACTTTTCCAATTTAGTAATGATATTTCTGTTTATTCTGTGCTCTTGATATTCAGTAAAAAGTCATTTCAATTTTGGCAGTATATTCACTGAAACCTTTTGGGTTTTATTCTCTCTGCAAATATTATAAAATTGTATTTTTTTTCTATAAATTTAACAGCAATGTTTACAAAATTGTTGCAACACAGGTCACCTTATAATCTCGTTTGTCCTATGAAGTTCTCTACAACTAAACTGAAATCTTACTATTTTCCACAGCACAGTATGTCCCTTGCCTCAAGAGGAAAGAATAAGACAGTTGCAATAAACAAAAACGGAGTAAGAAATTTCTACTTTGTAAACCCTTTTTCCTTCTGGTCCATCTGCTGTAGGTTTGATGGGGAGGGGGTTCTCATCATCAATCAATGTCTCAATAAGCTTTTCTTATGTTAATGACCGTCAGAGTCTTGTGAACTCAATGCTGAACGAATATAAATACAAAGCTCTTCTGTATGTACTATTACTGTGTGGACATTTTAGTCTATCTAACATACTTTCATTTAACACATGTCATGAATTGACAGAAAGCTTCTGTTGACAGTAAAAGTGTTCTCGAAATGGCTTACATATTGGCAGACATGTTGATCTGAAATGTGACATGTTTGTTAAGGCCCATTAGCAAAGCCTGAATACCTCTTGATGTGCAAGTGTCTGTACTCTAAAAGAAACTGACCTCTGACTTCAAAGAGATCACAGTAGGCAAACAAGTACAAGCAAAATCACAGGCCCCGCTCTTGGACATAGCAACAGTTGAAGCATATCTCTTCTGTATTTGGAAGAAAAGGAGGGAAGGGAGAAAAACTGTTGACAAAGGGGATAGTAATGATGATTGGTACTTGAGGAAAAGGCCCAAGAAGCTTTATCAGTTGGAGAAATTTTTAACAAGGCTAAAAATGTGTTATCAGCTGTGGAACAGCTACTAGAGGAGAGAAATTGCAAGATATCCTGTCTGATCCAATTCTCATAACCCTGTTGTGATGGGTGAGAGGAGGAAGTGTGCACAATCTTTCCAGCTTTTCATCTGTTTTCTATTGAGACAAGCTCAGAAAACACAAACTGGAAGCTTGTGTTAAACAATAATTCTGTCCTCTGAACAGCAACCTGTGCATTACCAGTGTTATTCAAATATTCTAAAGACAGCTATCTAAAATCTTGTGTACATTTTATGTCTATATTCTAAAAACACTTTTGCAAGAACTTGTTCAACAGCATTGAGCATCCCCCAGTGTGAAAGTCTTGTGGGAGGCACTAAAGATATAAATATGAATAATGTGGCACCTTTATCTTTGAAATCCCAGTTTATTGGTATCTTTCTAGAAATGCAAACACATTACTACAGTATGATGTTGTAAGGTGGATAGTAGAGTAATAAGTGAAGACATGTGAAAGAGAGAGAAAGGAATGGCCTTTTTCTCTCCATGTGCAAGGGATATGGAGATAGGTTTTAAAAGGAAGGGCAGTTTTGAGCTAAGTCTTAAAGGGGGAGCAAGAGCTGATTGATGAAGGAAAGAAGAGAGCATAAGGAAGCAGAGGGCCATCCCTCAGTTAATACTGGCCTGTGGACCGAGAATGGGCTTCTATTCCAGATTTTCCTATTTATCGCCGAGATGTATGGGTCATTGCAGATTCAAAGTTGCCCCTCAAATTGTTGCCTGGGAAACTCCCAAACTATGTTATACTTTTCCAGTATATGATTAACTTTAAAACTGACAATGGGATATTAGGTTCATAAGTTCTAGCATCATGTCTCTCTGGAATAGCAAGAAAGCCAGAATTAAATGGCTAGGCATTTGTTTTCCAGGCACTCTCATGCATAAGGAATATTTTGTATGAATACATTAATATTTTCCCAATTAGATGCTTTTACCCCAGGCTTTCCAATTTTTCTGCTGTTGAGTTTCAACTAGAACTACATAATGCCCAGCTACAGATTTTTTTTTTTAATCCCAACGTCTTCTTCCAATTTAAACATGTACCTCTTACTCTAGGGCCCTTACCTTCTTACCATCTCCTCCAGGCAAGTAAAATAACGTATCATAGTGTAAGGCCCAGCAGCTCATTCAGAAGTAGGGTTACACATTGAGACCTTATTGTGCCGCCCCTAGTCACCCATTCTGGTCCACTGCCACGGAAAGAAGGCCTGGGAGTAGATACGTGAACATTCTTGCAGTACCTCAAAGGTGAATTTAGAAAAACAGCACACACTCTGTAGTTGCTTGAAGAAAATGTTGAAAAGGAATCTGTTCATCAATGGACAAAAATCACATCTTTAAAAAACCTAGTAGACCAGATGGCATTGTGTCAAATCTGGCCTAAGGGTGGAGTGTGGAGGCAGAGTTCAATTTCCTTGATATCTGAAGGCTTAAAATCACAACAGTTAAAATTGTTTGAACAATAGCCTTAATTTTAAATTCTTTTTCTACCATTAAATTAATTTAGCATAATTAATTTTAATGTAAAAATTACATTATTAATTTTTCATTGTATCAGTAACAGGAAACAGAACACTTATAAAATTTAGAAAAAGTCAAAGTCAAAAATCAAAATCACCTATTACTTGATGTCGAAGAGATAACTATTTTTTATGATTTTGATTCTACTTTTCTAAATATCTTATGCTTAAAACACTGAACTTGCAGTGTGTATATTGTTTTAAACTCACACATAATCCCTAAATTCCTTTAATTCCTCACCAGTCTTCTTCTATACATTTTACTTGTAATGATGTTTTTTTATATTTCTGGTAAATTTCTTCACTAATTATTATTTTTAAACATTTATATTTTTATATAGTCATAATGCTGACTTTAATGGCTATATGATATTCTATTACACTGATAAATATGTAATAAGTAATTAAGTATTAATATTAATTACATATATGTAATAAGTAATATGTAATACTTAACTTATAGTTTATTAAGTCTTAAATTTATTGCTTCCACCTGGTTTCAGGGTGGCTATAATATATAGTAAATTAAAGCAAAGGGAAAAATAAATAAATAAAGGGGAAATGAAATAATGTAGTCATAGGCTTCCTGGGTCAAAGAGATACTGTATAGACACAATGTAATAAGCATCAGTAGACAACATTAAAGTCACCTCACTGTGCATGGCTGGGAAATGGTAGCAATATAATGCCCAATTTTGTCTCAGTCATCATAATCCCATGTTTCATAGATAAATATGGGCTTCCCCCATAGGTGACTCAGTGGCAAAGAATCCGCTTGCCACTGCAGGAGATGCAGGTTCAATCCGTGGTCTAGGAAGATCCCCTGGAGAAGGAAATGGCAGCCCACTCCAGTATTTTTGCCTGGGAAATCTCATGGACAGAGGAACCTGGTGGGCTACTGTCCTAAGGGTTGCAAAAAGTGGACGTGACTTAGTGACCGAATAACAGCAGCAGCAACAATCAATAACTATCAGGCTTCCCAGGTGGCTTGGGTGTAAAGAATCCGCCTGCCAATGCGGGTGATGCAGGTTCGATCCCTGGGTTGGGAAGATACCCTGGAGGTGGGGATGGTAACTCACTCCAGTATTTTTGCCTGGAGAAGCCCATGAACAGAGGAGCCTGGCAGGCTACCATCTATAGGGTTGCAAAGAGTTAAATACAACTGAAGTGACAGCATACATATAGATAACTATCAGTAATTAAAGAGGCAAAGATTAAAATCTTGCTTTGGCTTCAAAAGAGTAGCAATAGCTGTGGTATCCCTGGTTGTCAGCTGAAGTTATCAGGAGTCACCCAGGAATCCCTCAGGAGTCACAGTATTCAGATAAAATGTATTTACAGTTCTTTCTATTCTTAATCCAAGGTAAGAAATTCTTAGAATATCTAGACAGAGTTTAAATGAGACTGTGATCAAAAGTCTTTTTTATTATTTATTTGAAAGACTGATGGCTTTTCTTCAATGGCGTGTTGATGTTCCAAATTAAGATAGGTGTGAAAGGTTCTTTAGCCTGACAACCCGAATTAAATAACACCACTAATACAAAGGAACACATATACACCATGATCACATGTGTATATAACAATCATGTGTGTGTGTACGTGTGCGTTTTAGTCTCTCAGTTGTGTCCAACTCTTTGCGACCCCATGGACCGGTCAGGCTTCTTTGTCCATGGAATTCTCCAGGCAAGAATACTGGAGTGAGTTTCCATTCCCTTCTCCAGGGGATCTTCCCGACCCAGGGATTGAACCCAGGTCTCCTGCATTGTAGGCAGATTCTTTACTGTCTGAGCCACCAAGGAAATCAATTATATACCAGTACAATAAGGGTGTATAATTTCCTTCCCTCAGAGTTAAAAATTAGAGCCAAACATGCTTGGATCATGGTTTCATGTAATAGTGCTCTTTGATAAAAATAGATATGAATAATGAATACTAAACAGGAAGCTGACTATATGAACAGGAAAGAAAATGCATTCCTCTTTTCAAAGAAGTCAGTCACTAGCATTAATAGCAAGCCTCGGGATTAAGCTCATTAAAACACCTGCCTAAAGAAGAAATCTAATTTATTTTTTGTATGTCTTCATATTGTATGATTAATATAAAGCATGGAGGTAGATTTTGTGATCTGGATCATGATCTTAATCTGCATAGAACACTTTTATTATATAGTTTCCTTATATGAGTATCACAATTAAGTTCAATTAATGGTATTCCAGATTTGAAGTTTGGTTGTGAAGTTGATTGTGCTTTCTTTACCTTTATTCAGGCCACTGAGAGAGTGGAGAGAAATGTGTATCCGGATAATTGATTTTGTCTGTGAATTCCTCTGCCAGGCACTGAACACTCCGGATGGAATCCTTGTGTTCTTAGGGCCTTGTACTTTTTCTGGGAGCGTTTTAGGCATTCAGTGTTTACCACTGAGTGGCTCCATATCTTTAATTAAGTACAAAGACTTTGCGAGTCATGTCACCTAGAGATCATTTTATACACTGCTCTGTTTGGCTGCCAATCTCTTATTTCTTTCCTCGGGAATGCTGAGGCAGATACCCTTTCACGAGGAAGAGAGATCCATGGTCTGTTGCCTGTGCCAATAACAAAATTGTTGGAGAGCTGGATGGCAAAGCTGTTGCCATTGGCATCTTTTATATGAGCTACATCAAAAGAATCAGGATGTCCCTCCCTGTCGGTGATCATAGCAACTCTTCCTAAGTTGGCACCTCCAGTCACCATGCACAGGTTACCAGTGTTAAATTTGATGAAATCAGTAATATTTCCAGTCTTCAAATCCATTTGAATGATGTCATTCACCTTGATGAGGAATTCGGGGTAGCAGATGGTGTGAGCATCATGGGTCACCAGATGAGGGATTCCTTTTGTGCCCATGAAGATCTGTCTTGCTTTCTACAACTGATAGTTGGCCTCCTCAGGTGTAATATGATGAAGAGCAAAGCAATTCTTGATGTCATAGATGAGAGGAAAATTCTCTCCAGTCTTCCCAATGCTGATGACATCCATAAAATCAGCAGGGTAGGTTGTATCAGTGTGGACCTTGCTATCAATCTTAACGAAATTCTGTACGCAGATCTTCTCTACTTCATCCCTTGTTGGGGCATACTTAAGTCTGTTCCTTAGGAAAATGATTTGGGGGAAACACTCCCTCAGCTTATGGGAACTGGTAGATGAATGAGGAGCATACACTCCAGTCAGTATATCCAGTATGCCATGCTCTGGAGCTGCGACATGTTTCAGGTGCTTCTTGGGACCACAAGTCATGGCTGCCCTAGGCATGAAAAGCATTCCTCTTGTATTTCTAACATTGGTTACTGATATCATCATCCATGCTGTCCTCCAAATAAAAAATCCTAGATTCAGGGTTCCCCCTCATGCCCGCCTAAGTATCTGCTGACTTGCTTCCTTAATAAGCCAGCATTACAAATGCACAATCCCATATCAAGATCAAATAAACTCACCATTTTCACAGTAAAGTTTTTAATTTCTTCCACATATACATTAGTCATGCCTCAGACTCTTTATATATTTTAGCTCTTCTGCCTAGAATACCCTTCTCCTTTTCCACAGAAGAACTCTTACTCATCCCTTAAGATTCGTTTCCCATATCACCTCCTCTATGAAGCCCACTGTGACTATCTCAAGTAACATGATAGCAGTAGAGACACTCTGAATTAAACTTAAACTATCTGGGTTTGGATACTGACTCTGTCAGTCACTTAACAAGTCACTTAACTAGCCTATTCCTTAGTTTTCTCATCAATGAAATGGAGATAGTAAAAGTAACTTACCTCATGGGCTTGTTGCAATTGTCATATGAGTCAATTTATATGTGTAAAATAAAACACTTCATCTTAGTTAAGTACTTGATAACTATTAGCTATTTTTATATAGCTTATTCACTCCTGTCTTTTATGTTCTTATACATTTTTCAGTTAGAGAATGTATCCCATTATGTTGTATCTATTTCTTTATATAGGTCCCTCCCTCTAGATGGAAAACCACTTAGCTTGCTGCCTGTGACTTATTCATCTCTTTAACCTGTCAGAGCACTGAATCAGATTCTGAGTACATAGTAATCAGTGAATGTAAAATGAATATGTGAATGAATGAATGAACTCAGGTAAATAATATGCTAAAACTATTTCTGTATGTCTCATATAAATCAGAGTAGATTCAATCTAGTCAAGTACCTATAGACTTGTGTTAGTGAAATAAAATATAAGAAACTCCTTCCTGTGTCTTGAAACCCCAAAGCAGTGTCATAGCTCTCTTGTGTGCATGCTTAGTCACTTGGTCATGTCTGACTTTGAGACCTACAGACTGCAGCCTGCCAGGCTCCTCTGTCCATGGGATTTCCCAGGCAAGAATACTGGAGTGGGTTGCCATTTCCTTCTCCAGGGGATCTTTTTGACCCAGGGTTTGAACCCCCATGGCCTGTGTCTCCTTGTATTGGTAGGCAGATTCTTTACCACTGATAGTTCTTTTAGTTATGATATAACCTTCCCATTGACATGGAAAAGCCACTGGTCCTATTAAATTATTATGTTTTCTTTTTCTTTTTTTACCTGCTCAGTTCCTGTTTGCTTTTGCATGTGCTGTTTGATTCCATATTTTTGGTCCCATGTTAGACATCTAATTCAGCATAAAAAGAAATCTTTATAATCAAAGTTGATGGTCACTAAGAAATAAATGTATCCTTTGTGTTCTCAGAGAGGAGGTTTGCTTCATATACTCTTCTCTGGATAAATGCTGTTTTCTAATGCTTTTGTGCTGATAAAGAGAATGAAGGGTAGGGGGAAACCTGGATACTTTCTTCTCTGGGTCACTTTGCATAAAGACTTCTTTGCAGCCGTGTTCAGATGATTTATGTACATATTGTATATGCAGCAGCAGCAATTATAGCAATACCTACCATTTAACCTGCATCATTCTGCATGGCTGTTCACCGGCTGCTAACCTAACATCTGCTACTTTGGTAGTCTAATATTCAAATAGAATGAAGAATCAGAAAAATAAAGCTCTAGTAGACTTGTATACTTTGATAGGTAATGGTGTGTGGTTTTGGGGGTGTGGAGGAGCATATTTTGTCTTAGTTTGCATTATCCAAAGGTAACTATCTTTTTAATCTTTGTAGAATTAAGACATACTTTTCTTTTTCAAGTTAGGAATCAAATGGCAGAAAGAAATATAAGTGGTTTCCTCTATGTACTCTATCTATTTAAGGAAGATCCTGTTGTTTTATAGTCTTTTGTAAGCTCCCAAACACAATGTTAACAAAATATGATGTAAACCAATTTTCACAATATTTAAAAGGAGACAAACTGAGGCCAATACAAATCAAACTACCCATGAAATTACTAAATCTGTCTAACAAAGCTAGTTATATGCTCTATACTGGTCATATATAATTTGTAACTGAATCACAGAACTGTTGAATTTAACGCAATAAATCAGAGAGCTTGGCTTATCCAACCAATTTAAAATTCCTTCTTTCCTCAGTTGCCAGGGTTTCATCATTTCTTCTTATCTCCTCTTCCTCAGACTCCCTGCTGCCTTGCTTCTCTCTTGCCAACGTTGCTTTCCTTATTCATCACTTTGACCATACCTCCTTTTCTATGCCTTGGTCACTTCCCAGTGTCTCCTGTGTTGCAACAATCTCTGCACTTCAAGCTTCATTGCACTCCAAGAACGGGCACCAGACTTCCTTTTTTCTCCTTTAACGTCCCAGCACATGCCTAAATCTCTTGCCACCCAAGCTTCCTCAAAGTTCCTCTCATTATAGTAAAGCTATTTCCCCTGTTTCTGGGTTTTTCCCAAAGTACCATTACTGGGAATTCCCTTTTCTTCTGGCTAGTGAAGCAATTTCTTCTCTGTTAGTTCAGATATCCCATTCCGGCAATACAATCTTCTTAGATAACTCAGTCCTCATGTGCTTGGACATGCTCTGATTTGGGGTTTTTTTTGTGTGTGTGTGTGTTTTTCTCCACCCTCCTAAGTTGTATTTTCTTTTAATGAATCCATTAAATTCATCCATTTCACTGAATGTTTGCATGCTAATTCACTTCAGTCATGTCCAACTATTTGTAACCCTATGGACTGTAGCCCACCAGGCTCCTCTGTCCATGGGATTCTCCATGCAAGAATAATGGAATGGGTTGTCATGCCCTCCTTCAGGGCCTCTTCCCAACCCAGGGATCGAACCCCTGTCTCTTAAGTCTCCTGCATTGTCGGTGGATTCTTTACCACTAGCACTCCCTGGGAAACATGTATGTGTGTATATATATATATGTATGTATTTGTATGTATGTGTATATATATATACACATATATTAGACTGCCCTTTCTTGTACTTTTATGTTTATTATGTTGTCTCTGTCCTACACATGTAACTAGGTTCTAGTTATCAATATCTGAGTAACTGCCACAACACTTAGTGCCTAAAACAGCAACCATTTTATTACATCTTATGAATTATTTAGGACAAGAATTTGAGAAAAACTCAGCTCAGTGATTCTTGCCCCATAGTGACAACTATGGTAACTTCATGATACACCTTTGGTGGCTAGGAAGATGTGGAGGGTCCATGATGGCTTTCCATATGGGTTAGGCATCAGGAATGGCCAGAATCCTGGACTCAGTTCAGATCGTTTGATCAGAGTGCTACTCTGTGGCTTCTTTGTGACAGTCTTAGTGTAGTTATTCCTTTCACATGGCAATTCAAGGCTCCTGGAAGACTCAAGAGACTCCAAGAGGCTGAAGTGGAAGCTTTAACGTTTCTTAGGACCTAACCTTGGAATCTCCAAAACATTCACTTGTGCAGCCTCTATTGGTTAAACAAATCATTAAGGAGGCAAGGGAAATTAAATTCAACCTCTTGATGAGAAGGATACCACAGGAATATGTAGCTATTACATGTTACATATATATATATATATAGACATCTAGATATGACATTTGATAAATGATTTTCTGATTTTGTGAAACAATATTGAAAAGAAATTATATTCATTGTACCTAAAATACATGCTAAATCAATAAAATAGTCAAACTTTAGAAAACATATCTCCATTGTACTACTCCTCCCATAACTTGCTAAGCAACTTTTATTTTTTAGCTAGATAGATTATAATTGTCTTGGGTACAGTGTATATTTCATTTTTATACCCCTAGCAACTCTCTCAAGCTTGGTATAGTAAACTCTCAAATGTTTGTTGAATTGAATTGAGTTAGTCCTGGATTTTGACATTGACGTGGCCAACTTACTGACTTCTTTGAATGTACTGTAAAGAAGGGTGAAGGTAACTTGAAAATCCAGCCTTATCAAGGGTACATCTAACATGATGTATTGGTATATGCCAGTATGTGTGTGTGTGTGTGTGTGTGTGTGTGTGTGTGTGTGTGTGTGTATACATGCCAATTAATATAGTTCTAGTTAATGCAGGTGATGGTATCTTAATCTTCATCTTCCTTCATGCAGTAGAATTTTCAAGGGACCATTCAGTTGGTGTGTCTATATCCAAGTTACTAAATGAACTGGATAGCAAACATTCTGGATTACTTCTGACAAGCATTAGTTATTTTGTAGAAAAGAGGGGCAAACAAAATGATTCTATTATGCCTCTTTGTCATTAGAGAAAAGTCAAGCTAGTAAGAGTCAATAATAAGAATTGACACATCTTTTTTGAATTCACAGCTTTTCATATACAAAGCAAATTAAAATTTTCTTTCAATCTTGGATGGAATTTCCTTCTTTAAGCTGTGATCTCGTGTTTCTCTGGTAATTTCAAATGTAAAGAACTCTTGGCTGATGAACTTGTTATATAAGCAGAGGCATTGCTGTTCATTGTGTGAGAATCAGAAACTCTGCTGCAATTCTCTTGTCATGTCCCTGACCAAGTTACAGAATTTTGATTGGAAGGATGGGTATATTTTGTAATTTGTTTTAATCCTGAGGCAATTTTGAGATTCATTTCAAATTACTAAATTCATTTCTAGCTTATTTTCTGCAGGTACTAGGGAAAAATCACCTCTTGTTTCAGAAAGTCCTATCTACTTACTAGAACTGTTTATCTCTGCTGTTAGGATAATGCATTCAAAAATTCTCTTAACTACTCATTAGAATTTTACATCATTTCTCCTTACTTTACTAATATTAGTTGACAATGCTTGGTTAAAACTTATTTAGAGAACTGAAGTATAAAAATATTGCTATTTACTTCCATGACATGTTTTCCAAAGATTTTTCTGTTCCTGTTTTGCAGACTTGACAAATAAGGCATAAGATGATAGAATCATTCACCAAGGTCATTTAAGACAATAGTAGACCTGGGAAGCTAATTACTGTTTCATGATCATTTTGTTTTTTTCTAGATCTTTCCAACTCTGTTGTCCATCTTTAAATACCTCTTTCAACATTAATGAATTTAATAAGCTTTTACATTTAATACATTGTTTACAGACTATAGTCTTTCCATTGGAGATATTATTTTACTGATAATTTGTTTAAATTGCTTGCTATTTCTATATCCCTTGTATTTATTTACAGTTCTTTCTTATTATAAATTATTTATTTACATACATTCACACAAAATTCATATATATGGATTTTTATTTCTAATTTCACAACCTTTGCTCCTCCCTCTTCCAAGAATTTGAAAGTAACTTAGTTTTCTGCTGATTCTTTTTTTCCATTTGGCGACCATTTTATTTCACTGTTTTTGAAGTGATGCAGCAACAGAAAAATGGCTGCCTTTTGTTTATTTCCTTGTACATTAACATGATGACATCATCAAAGATATTAGCTACAATATGCATATCTTTAAGAACCCAGAATTACACTATAAGCCAGAAACCCTTGTTTTCCTTTTTATTTTAATGCCCCAAGGTTTTCTAGCTTTAGTGCGGCTCTTGTATGCAGGGGAAAATGAACATGAGCATTTTGGAACAAATGCATTAAAATGGTAGCATTTGAAACATATCTGAATATTTTTTCAAGGTTAAGAAAAATCCATGAAAAGGCATTTATTTAAGTCATGAAACAGTCTAAATCAATGTTAACACTACAAAAAATATTATAAAGAATGATGTTAAATCATCGTATTTAGAGACTGGCTATTTAGCCACACATGTCTATTTTGGCTTTAAATTATTTTTTAAAATTTCAGCTGACACAAAAAAATTTTAAGTTATAATTATTTCCAAAAAATAACTTCTCATTAATGAAAAGTTTAAACAGGTAATAGATTTACTATTTTTAGGATTACTATATTACTTACAGGCATTATTAAAATGTTCCATATATCTAACTGTACAGAAAAATTTATTTTCTGATATTTATTTATGGTGTTTCTGACTTTTACTTTTGTGCTGTTCGTTGCACATTGCATGTATTTGTCCTAAGATTTCCACTGAGATTAACAAGAAACAAGCTTTCAATTACCAATTCAATTTAGATTATTAAAGAGATAAGAAGTTTATTTTTTCATCAACTTCCAATTATTAAATAGCTTTTTCATTTGGAAATCCACTATCCATTTTCAAATTTTGAGAAATAATTTTAGGTAATTATTTTTAAATATACTTTGGAAAGATAATCTGACTATACCTATGTGTATATATGTATGTGTATTAATTCAGTATTTACATAGGAGAAAAATTACTATAAATGTTGAGTAGTTAGTTTTGAAACTACTTGTTAACACTGAAATCAGATAAGGTAAACCATATGCTTTATTGAGGTGAGCTGTCTAAAATAAGTTACTGCGATTTTAAGAATTAATATGAACCGCATGCCCTTTAGATCTTTAAATTGAAATCTTCATTGTTCTTTTAAGTCAGCTCTTATAGGAATGTGTCATCTTTTGAGAAGATAAATTAATCATCTACCTCACTTATATACATCAATAAAAGACACTCACTCTCTCATCTACTTTATCAAAAGTAATTAGAACATCTCTATTTTTATTCATATATCATATCTATTAGTGACTGAGATTTTCATTGAGGCGATTTTGAGGGGAACAATGACTTATCCTTTCGAAAACAGCCAAGAAAAAGAAACACCAGCAATCTAAAGGTTAAACATACTGTCAAATCATTCAGTTCAGCAAGGTTTTTTAATAACATTTGTACAAAAGTACTTTCAGAAAGCAAAAGGTGGGAAACAGCTTTTTCTTAGTTCCCCTTCCTTATTTTCCAGCTTCTTATTAAAATGAAATCTAGTGAACTTCTTTTGAATGCCTGGTCAAATGTTTTCTATAATAATAAAAAAAATCTTGTGAAGGGATTTCCATAAGTTGTGCTGCATTAATGACTTAGAGCAGCTCCCTAATCTGTTATTCCTTCCTCCTAGCAGACCTCAGCTGATAAAAATATCCATAGACACAGTGAAGTCAGCGGCATGCCTGGCTTTCTCAGACAAAACTCCCATGTGATCACATATAGGCAGCCTCAGTGAGGCTGATGCCGTGCAGCAAGCAGTAGGTAATGAGTCTTTGTGCAGAGTGAAGCTCTTGTCGCTGAACAATAAAGCATACGGTACCAGCAATAAAACACAGGGCTGGCAAATTTCAGAAGATTCCGCTGAACCAGGAAGAACAGTGCCTTCGGTGATGCTGACACACATTAGAAAATGTTAATCAATTTATTTTGGATTCTAATGAAAAAAGAGTGCAAGGACTAAGACTACAGCTATTTGAACAGGTCAGTGATTTTATAAATTACTCCAACACTTCCTTGTGTTTGATTGGATTTAAATTAGGATGGGCTGGTGTGTATTTTGCCTTAAAAACTTTGCAAGATATTTACAGTGTGTAATATGAAGGATGCACTTGAATTGACCCAACTCAATTAAATGGCTGATGTAGTCAGATGTGATAGAGAAATGTTTATATGATTATAGTAAACTGAAAAGTTATTTATCCTATTTAAAAATTTATGGGTTAAAAAAATCATTCAGTAATTTCTAACCTTCTATAATGCAGAAATAACATATGGCAGAATACTAACAAATAGCTCAAATAAAAATCTTCACATTTATTTTTCCAGAATTAAAAAATTCTGTACTGCAGTAGTTTGTGTCTTATGAATTGGATGATATATCTTTCAAAATTTATTGATATCTTTTAGTGTACTACAAGAGATTTAGCATAGTTAATTATTTAAATAAAAAATTTTAAAACCAAGAAAATTTTGAAATGTTAATAATGCTATCTCCCAGAACAATGCATTTTATATTTAACTATAAAATAGCATATATCTATATTAATCTGTGCCTTTTATTTATCATGTTATATTTCTTTATTGCATTAAACAGTTTATTTCTTAAATATTATTCACTTATTAAAGGAGAAAACAAATTAGCTTAATTTAAAAAAGAAGAATGGATTAATTATGTGATGATTCATATTTCCATTGACTCACCATTTAGAAAAGAATATGTGCCTTCATGGGTATTTATAAAAATATGTATACATGACCTTCTGTACCTAGAAAATAATCACTTCTTAGGTTTATGAGCAAGAGAGTTTGTGTTTTAAATAGAGAGACTGCTGTGTGTAGGAAGACAAGGGAAGAAATAACTCTAGCAAATAATAGCACAACACTGAACATCTCTGCCAAGGAGAGACAAGCGCTACTGCTGCATGAATCTTTAGATCAAAACACACAGTTTAACTTTGCTCTACATTTTTACTGCTGTGTTGTTTTAAAGGCATCGTGGGACCCAAATTCTTTACAATTAATTTGTCGGACACCATTTAGGATGATCTTAAGGCACTAGGGCGCATTTAACATTTTATAGAATTACCACAGTGACTTCATGTATTCGTATAGTGACTCAAATGTATGCCTGTAAGATGCTGTTTAAACCACAACAAAAAGAAATACCCTATGTCCCTGATTATGCGTGCACTGTGCCTTGCAAGGGGGGGGGGGGGGGGAAATAGCTATGTTTCAAAAACAAGAGGAGTTAATGAAAATTTTAAATTGGCCTTCCACATGTATTTAAATGAAGTATTTGACTATTTGGGTTTCCTTGGTTACCATAGTCGCTGCTGACAGCTTCTTTTTGGTGAGGAAGGGGAAAGCAGGACTCTAAAACAAAGAGTTAAAAACACTTATACATTAATAGACAAGGGGGGCTGGGGGTGGGGCTGTGATGCCGGCAGCCCGGCGCAGTCGGTGCCCACCCCCCATCGCGGATTCCAGTTCTCGGGTGATTCAGGTATTCTGGCAGAACTGCAGTTCCACAATTCCTTACCCAGCATTCCGTTTCAGCTGCTGGAGGGCTGCCCGAGCCTTATGCAAATGAGACCAGCTCCGAGGCTTTGACTGCAGAAGCGGGGGGGGGCAGAAGGGAGTTCAAAGGTCACAGGGCTGGTGGAAAGCTGGATCAGTTGCCCGAAAAAAATGCACTGGGCTCCTCTGCAGCAGTGTTTTGCAGCAGTTACATGAAGTGTGCTTTATGTCTCAGAGTGAAGATCTTACAGCGTGTGTGCCGTAGTCGTTTCAAGTGCACGCAGGTACGGTGACAGATTTCGTGATGCGCCTGATTTTGTTCCTATAAAAGACACCGATGAGGATTGGCTATTTTAATTCATTGTGGAAATCGGCAGGGTGTTCTTGATTTTCAGCTTCCGTTAACTAGTTTATTAAATCTTCTTAATGTTGTCTCAATTTGAAACGTGGGTGTTTTGTTCCAATGGAATAATGTCATGAGAGAAAAAATTTGGGTTGGGGATCCTAAATAATTCCATTTTGGAGAAAGTTTTTGATTGCAGGGAGGTATCTGGGTTGAAACATCTAGTTGAATGTCAAGACTTTAAACTTTTAGAGGATTTTCACATATTTAAGAAATCTGTTTTAAATAAGAACCTAAGATTCTTGTGAGGTATCTGGAACTAAATAATGGAGTTCTTTTGTTCATAACCCACATGATACCATAAGGACAGTTTCAATAAGTTATATTTTCATTTCCTTTTAAGAGAGGGTTCATTTTGGAGAGTCTTCGTTCTGTATTTCATTACTAAACACCTTATCAAAGAAATAACTTCTTATTTGGGGGTTGCATCCTTTAAATACTTTAATTTTCATAATTGTTATTAATTTTCTTTGGGACTTTTAGATAATGCTATTTTGAACTCAACATGTTCAGCTTCCTATGACTTTTCCTTTCAGTTAAGTCTGGATTGTGAAGTGAACCTCATAAATGTCACAGGCAGGAAAAAAGTCTTTTTCCATGGACTAAATTTCACACTTTAGTAAAATGTGTGATTACATCATAGTAAAGTCTGACCTGAACCAAACAAATGTGTCCTCACTTTTATTGTTCATATTGCTTTTTTATTTAAAAAGCGTATTTTAAAATAAACCTAATTAAAGCAGCATGATCAGACTATCTATGTTATTAAAATTTTCAAATGTGTCAATTCAGCAGTTACAATGCTGATGGGGAAAAATGTTATTGTAATTTGCATCAAATATTTATCTGTTTACATTATAGGTTATATGTGTATGAAAATAAGTTGGAAAGATGAAGAGGCAAAATAATGTTTCGTTGTGAAATTGCTTTATGCTTTCATATTTGCCTAAGATATATTGAGTGAATTTTATGAACCTTACCTACAAAGAGCTAGTACATGTTTAGATAATTACTTTCTTTTGCATTGAAAAGGGGGGCATTAATTTTATTATAATGATTATCAAGATTTGGTAGTTTGGCACTAATATCTTTTATTTTCAAATGGGGTACGGGGAGTATGGAGGGCAGACCAAAACAGGAGAATGGCCATTTAAAACAGTGAAGGACAAGTATTTTAAATATTTATGAAATCACTTCATAGTAGTCATGTAGGGCCAGCTTCTCATCCTTTATCACACTATGGGGACATTCTGACATTTATCCAGAATCCTGAGATTAAATTAGGAAAAGATACTCATATTTTGTATGAGTTTTGTAAAAACAAATAAACTGCCATTTTCTTCTAAACTCTCTTTTGTAACTTTCAGTAATGACTGCAGCTTAAGGGGGTATATTTTAAGTCAACTGCCCCTTTTTATGTAGAATGGAAAATGCTGTCCTTTGGTCCTAACAACATATTTGGTTACTTTTGTTTTATACATAGGTATATAATTTTATGAAATACATATTTACATATATTTTATATATTCATATGTTGTTATATATAATATATATGATATGTATATATTATATATGTATGCATACATACTACATACATACATGTATTTCAAACAGCCAAATAAAGTCTTTCTTACGGTCAACTATATTTTATCCAACAATTTTGAAAAGCAAACCTCTTTACTTTTAGCTCAGGTCATGCCCATAGTTTATACCTACCAGCCCTCTACATGTGTTACACGCAGGGCACAAGGAAGAGGAAAGAACTAGGTTTAAAATTCATTTAGCCTGTCCAATACTATTAACTTTGTAAATGCAACTGCTACTACCCGTTAGCACATTCTGAATATAGAAATAAAAACAGTGAGGGCAAAGAAGTAGCGCCTGTGAAGATTCTTGTAGAAAACGTGGTAATAGACAAATGTGAAATAAAGAGGATTGTTGTGCTTTCGTGAGCCACGAGAGAGCTATATATGTCCTGCGGCAAATTTACTGCTTTGAATATCCTGGAGAATTTATGTCTCTATGCAAATTCACTCAAAACTTTGAAGTCTTTTTTGCATTTGCTTGAACCATACAGCTTCCATACAGGTCTCAGCAGCAGGTACCTAGTAAGTTAATGGTCTGGATACTTAAATGTATATAGAAAAATGCATTTCTGTAATACAAATGAAATTAAATTTAGAAAGTTAAGAGCAAATAGAGTAATGTAAAAACAAATCATTGAAGGACGTACACAGTGTACTTTACGAGGTGGTATTATATCAGACTTCAAAGAAATCTTTAAGGATTTTTCAAAAATTAATTTCCTGCTTTCTGATTACCAATCTGTCTTTGTCATCATTTGAAACTAGAGACCATATTGTAAGCCTGGAAGAGATTTTAGGGCAAACATGTTGTACTCAGTCTAGCAGGATGGAACATAATCTAAAATCTACAAATAACTGTTGTCGTCTCAAAATTGTGTGTGTAGGTTTTAGGTTGTATTATCAATATATGTGTCCTTTCCCTGAAGTTCTGGTGCCTATGAAAAAGAAAGAAGAATAAAATTACAACATATAGATGAAAAATGTGAAGAATAATTGAGTATTCAAAACAATCGCATTTTTTCATCTTAAGCTGGCATTTCTTAGGAAACAGTCGAAACAAATGATTGCATTTTTATTGCCTATTCTAAAATGTAAATAGACTTGTATTAATTTTGTTGAAGAGTATAAGGATAATACAATTGTAAGATGGTTTTAAAGGTCTTATTTTTATTCCATATTATTAGACAGATGGCAACATTATAGTAATACTTTGTCTAGGACAGTTGGAAAGTAATCTACTAAATTAACCAATTTTCCAAATATGTAAAGTTTACAACTTAAATGGCCAGTTTTTCTTTAATGGTATTGGTTTCTTGGAAGTTAAAATATGGTACATATCATTCTGCTTTGTTGAGCAAAATGGAAATCAGTTTAGGCCCTTCTTCATGGCATAAGAATTATTTCCACCATTACGCTGACTTATAGCAAATGATAACATTGTTCCTCAACTGTGTACCAATACTAAATAGTGTTAGTTGCTCAGTCATGTCCAACTCTTTGCGACCCCACAGACTGTAGTTCACCAGGTTCCTCTGTCCATGGGATTCTCCAGGCAAGAATACTGGAGTGGCTTGCCATTCTCTTCTCCAGAGGATCTTCCCTACACAGGGATTGAACCCGGTTCTCCTGCCTTGCAGACACATTCTTTACCATCTGAGCTACAGGAAAGTCCAGTACTAAATAGTGTTGCCATTATATACTTTTTAGCATATAGCTTTATATGCTTTCTATATACTTTATGTGCCTTTTATATTTTACTCTTTCTTTTCTCCTGTTAATATTTATTATTTTAGTAATTAATGATTACTCCTTATCTGATAGTAATTTAAAATGAAGTATGTGCACTTAGTTTACATTAAATTCTGTATAGCTTAGACTTTGGTGGGCAGAATGGGGAGAGGTAAACATCCCTCTGTATCACTCCTATGTGCTGACCTTCTGACACATGCAGATATGTAGTATACTGAGCACAGAAACGTAGAATTTGTCTTCGTTTTTCTTACATTCAGGATATTTAAATCATGTTGGAACTCCAGATAAATGAGAAATTGAGTTTTGTTGCTACAGTGAGAATCTGTCATACTAAATCACCAACAGGGATTTGAAATTACTTTTTCTAATAGGGAATGAGGAATTTCTAGCAGGTATACCAAAGAAAACACACAGACCAATTATCTTGGTGGCGTTTGACTAAACACTGGTGCATATACCTATTCTTACCAATTTCAGGACTTGTGGTCTATTTCATACTTAAATCCTGGGACTTTGAGATACACCACCTTCTACTGCCATGCTAATTATTACTCAGGAAATCTCTCATCTCCATGTAAGCTTATGAATGCACATATTCATTTAGAAATGCATTATTTAGTTGTTTGTGTGTGTGCATGCATGTACACATGTGTGTATGCCTAACATTCCCCCCAATCATATACAAGAAAAGACAACAGAGCCATCAATCCCTATTTCTTCAAAATTCACTAGTATAGTGTATATGTTAAGATACATACAGTGGTTAATATCATACCCATTAATAGATGGTCTCTTACACTCCAGAGATTTTTGAAGAGCTGAAGAAATGTTGCTTCTCATTCTGTAAGAATTAGAATAGTCCAAAGTACTGGGGAAAAATTCTATATCATGGTCTTCTTTTGCCCACTAGCATTTAAAAATGCCTGAAAACTACTTTAACAAGCCTGGGTAATTTTGTCTAATACAACAAAACATTGTAAATCTATGGCAATTCATGAACTGAAAAACCAGGAAACTATTGTATATTGTTTCCTTGATAAGTAAGTGCTTTTATTATGTAGTTTTAAAGAGTGTAAGTTCACACTATATTGTGGAGTGTGAAAAGACTGAATAGCATGGTGTTTGGGAGTTTACTTTCAAGTTTCAACCCTGTTGTCATTTCTAAAGCATGGTCTGCCATTTACAATCCATGTGGCCCTGGACAGGGTACTTGAAAACTGTAAGCCTCATCTTCATTTGCAAAGGGGAGATAATTGTGTCTGTATCAAAGAACTTTTATGAAAACAAAATGGCATGATGCATGCCTGGCACAGAATATGAGCATTATAAGTGAGAACTATAGTAATAAATTAGTAATATTTTTCAACCCACAGGAGTCGGTTCCCTGGTCCTCATATGACAAGTTCAGCTTAAGTCTATAGTTACAACACTCTTGATAAAATTTCAATGGATGAAAAAAAAACATGTTTTCCAAAGGTAGAAACCCACTAGGAGAGAGGTCATACCTAGGAAGTACTGAGCAGTTGATGCCTTATATTCAGATGGGACAAGTAGAAGTGGCAGCCACCACAAATTCAAATTCAGAATATATGTGGTTTCATAGTCCTACCAACTAGAAATGTAATATCCACAAAATCCTCACATATGTAGTAATATATGCTTTTTTTGAATTTTCTTGTTTTATATCCTTTGTTGCTTTAATATTTTTCATTTTTAAGGCTTTGCTCTACTATTTTTTTCTTTTCCATGTTGACTTTGTACAATTAAGGCATTAGTTGTTCCTTTTCCACCCAAAGTTCCTGGTTTATCCATAGACTATGTGTTGCAGGAAGGGGAACCTCTTCCAGGGCCTGAAACTGGACTCTTGTCTAACATTCGGAAGTGAATTGTCCGAGGAGACACATGTGCTGACAAAGCAAGAGATTCTATTGGGAAAGGGTGCCTGGGCAGAGAGCAGTAGGTAAGGGAACCCAGGAGAACAGCTCTGCCGCGTGGCTCACAGCCTTGGGTTTCATGGTGATGGGATTTGTTTCCGGGTTGTCTTTAGCCGATCATTCTGACTCAGAGTCTACCTGGTGGTGCACGCCTTGTTCAGCCAAGATGGATGCCAGAGAGGAGTATTCTGGGAGGTGGTCGGACATGTGGTGTCTCTTTTTGACCTCTCCCGAACTCTTCCGGTTGGTGCTGGCTTATTAGTTCCGTGTTCCTTACCAGGACCTCCTGTCGTAAAACAACTCATGCAAATGGTTACTATGGTGCCTGGCCAGGGTGGGTGATTTCAGTCAGTGTGCGTCCCCTAACATATGGACCTTTCAGTTATAGAGCGAGCATGGCTCATGTTCGGTGCCCAAGAAACGTTTGCTGATCCAATGCTGTTGTAGAGCAGGATTCCAGTTCTGCCTCATGACTTAAAAGTGCTAATTTGTTTAAATCACGAAAAAAAATATTCAGGGACTCACTGCTGTTTTAAACTTCCTCTGTATCAGAATGATGTCTAGAAATACTGCATCAATTGATGTAGTCACAAGGTTTTTCCAAAGAAATCTAGAAAATATATCTACATCTTTTTTACTTAAAAATCATTTTAACAGTAGCATACCTAGAAGTGCTCTGTGATGACTATACATGAGTAGCAAGTGTTGGATAAATTGGTGGTGGGGAGTGGGGAATATCATGATTCTGCTTTTGTGAAACTTGTTTGAATGATGAAACTTTTCTCAATAGTGGGTTTCCAAGTTTTAAAAGATTGTATGAGTTTGGTGTGATTTATCTCTATTGTGAAATGATTTTAATTTATGCCAGGAGAACATTCTCTGAGCCTTGAAAATTCAGGTATTTAATCTTACTCTCTAAATTATTTTTACTAACTGCTGCTTCATGCAATGTCAGCTGCAGGTTGAATAACTATTTACTATCTGCCTTCGGTAGTAAAAAAATCTATATCTTGCCTAAGGTAGTGATCATTTTAAAGGACATGTAAAGTGCCTTTTCTACTTATTCTAATTTTTCAAATCATCTTTATTTTTTTGCACAGTATCTTTGGCAGGATCCCAGTGCTTAGATGGGTATGGTCCTGAAGTTTGACCATATTTATTATGATATCCACTTTAGGGTACTTTATAAGGAAGTGTTTTTAAAAGATCTTTCACTTCAGTCTATTCCTATGATTCTTCTGAAGGAAAAGGATGTCATATCTCTCAAATATCTTTTGATCTATGCTGACTACTCTACTATTTAGTCAGAAAATTTCTAAACAACTGAAGAGAAACTTAAGTGCTCAGGAAAAAAAAATGTAATCTTCCAGTGCTGCAGTAATAATTCTAAATTCTTTCACATTTGTGTGGTCCTTTTTTTTCCCCTAATGTGGGAAGTCTTGCCAGTCTTCCAAGAAATTAGACTAAGTCTTAATAGAAGCATATAAAATAAATTTTTCATTGGTACTTTTTTCATAGGAAAAATAGGCTTACAACAGGCACTTGATCCATTTTCAACAGTTTTAAAAGCCTTATCATGTTCCTGGTTGGGTCTCTCTGCTCTTGCTAACTGAAAATGCATCCTGAAAGTTAACTTCAGGGAACAAGTTTGACTTTCTGTCCACATGTATTCTATTATATTGTGTTGCCAAATAACAACTAATGAACGATGTTTTTAGGGTTACGAGGCATTGAAAACCAAGTTCTGGCTATCTTATGTGGACTCTAATCCCAATGACAGGTAGTATGGAAAGCTTCTTGGGGTTCTGTAGAACCCCTTTGGCATTAGTCAGTGGAGCAGCCTTCCATTCCTTTGTCAGTAGGGCATGCATCAGTTTAGACATTGCAGTTTGCACACAGTGAGGCAGGACAGTACTGACAGTTAGAGGCTCCCACGTTTGATGGAGGCCAGGCTTCTATCATTTACTCCTTTGTTGTGGGGACTGTACTGCATCAGAGCCTGTTCTTACTAGGTATGCCCTGCCCCTTATTTTGATAGAAGTGGAAACTGAGACGCAGAGGAGGTAATCCTCTTACCTAAAATTAGGCCACTTGTTAGTAGCTGATCCAGGATTAGGTTCCAAATTGATGACCATTCATTTACTGAACAGGCACTGGAATACATGTTCAGCTCAGGAAGAACTGTACAGTCAAGTATGTGAAACAGTCAGGTGAACTAGTAATTATGATGCAGTGTAGTAAATACTGCTCAGGGCATCTGTGCTGTGATTTAGGGAGGTCACTAGACCCAGTGTGATGCTGGTCAGGGAATATTTTTCAGAGAAAGTCTGGCTCCGGTCTCCTGGGCAAATGACCTAGATCTCTGAAACCACAGTTTCCTTTGCTAAAACTACCCTGCAGATTTGGGGAAAAGATTACAGAGGATAGGTGCAAAGTGTCTGGCCCATAATAGATATTCACCAAATGGTGACTGGCATTATTATAAAAGGAATGAGGCAATCTAAACTACATCTTAGGAAAGACAGACACTGTTTAGAAAGGAACCCTTGAAATCAGCAAGGAATGTCCCCAGGAGATGCAGTGCACTCTTTGGCACCTATGGCAGAAGAAGCTAGGGTAGAAAGAACCTTGCCTTGGGAGGGGGATGACCCTAGTGTAAAGAGAACAGGATGCAACAGATGCTCAGACTTCTAGGATACTTTAAATTAATGTGTTTCCAATCAATCATTCTTTTAAGTTCTGGATGTCCACCAAAGCTGAGGAAATGGCGTTAAGTCACTAGAGCAGACGTTTTTAACCAGGAAATCCATGGATAAATAGCATATGCATGTGTGCACTTGTTTCAGGGGCAAGCATTCATTTCTTTAATTAAATTCTCAAACTGCAAATCATCAAGCTACAAAATTGTCGAAATTCAAAATATATAAAGTAACTCAGACCTTTAACTCAAGGTCACAGGTCACTCTGGCATAAGGAATTCATACATAATTGGGGAACCCTCCAATTGTTTCTCCAACAAAAATATTCATTAGACAAGAGCACTCCCAGCATTTTTGGCTTAAGCAGACACCTGGACAAGAGAAATATATTTGGCTAACTTGCACTCCTTGAATTGGCAAGCCACCAGTAACATTTTTCACATTGGTGATGCCCCATGGAAACACCTTGCAGGATTTTACCTTGTGAATTCATTGCCAAATCCCTATCTTCTTGGCAGCAGCTATGTCAATTTCTTGCCAAATGGGTTAAGGCAGAAATGGCCTAATATTGTGAAAGAAGATATCCCCCCTTTTTAAAAAAGAAATGCATAAGCATTCTGAGACCATTTGGCATGATGTGGTCAAGGCATTGAAGTCTGATGCCAACTTCTTAAGATAATAATTATCTTATTTAGTAGCAACTTCAGTCAATAGTCAGTGTTTGATTCATGTAACAGTGTAAGGGCAGTAGCAGTGTGAATGTTAGGGCAGAACAAAGATTACTCAAATTCATGGTGTAAAAAACTGAGGATGAAAAAGATTTTGATTTAAACTAACTCGTTTAATATTGTATCCTGATGGGCTTTCTGGTGGCTCAGATGCTAAAGAATCCACCTGCAATGTAGGAGACCCAGATTTGATCCCTGGGTTGGAAAGATACCCTAGAGGAAGTCATGGCAACCCACTCCAGTATTCTTGCCTGGAGAATCCCGTGGACAGAAGAACCTGGTGGGCTATAGTCCATGGGGTCACGAAGAGTCGGACACGACTGAGCGACTTCACTTTCTTTCACTTGATAACTAATGATATTCCACCAGGAAATACCACTGTATGATATTTTCAGCCAAGCCCTCTTTTCTTAAGTACTGGAATAAAACCTGCACACCATCAGTTGAGCAACTGTCCTCTTCATCCTCTCTCTGGCCCTGTAGACAATCTAGTTGATGAAGTGTGACATTGTGAATAATCTTGGTTTTGCCAGCTAAGCTTTTCCCACCTGCTATCACAGAAGAGCCATACACCAGTATTTTCATCAACCTGTTTGCAGTGCTTCTCATCTCATCATTTGAATTTGGTGAAGCAGCCAGAGGAAACATCAAAATTGCTTTCCATTCTGCATAACAGTAAAGGAGAATAAGCTGCTTTTTCTGTGCAACTGAATCCTGACACTGGTGGTTCCTGGGCTCTGGGCCCATTGCTGACTGAAGCGAACAGCCTTAGCTTATCAGAGTTGTTGGGAGAGAACTTTATTATGGTTTCTTAGTTTTCTGTGCTTGCTGGAAGAATTTGATGAGGATGTAAAGTAAATTATTTTCTTCTTTGACAAACCAGGAAGAAATGTCCTTCATGTCAGGTTATAATGCAGGCTAACATGCTCTTTTGATGTATGCCACATCACCAAGGCAGAAGGGTCTTTGTTAATGACCTTTGCAGTTAAAGGTTACTCTCATTTTGATTAACTACAAAATTAGCAAGCAACCAATGCAAAGGATACACCCAGGTAAAACTGAACAGAGGGGCTCTAGACACACTTCTTTGTTCCTGAGAGAGGACCATGTATAGCTCCTGGTCTAAGTGGCCTCCATGGAATTAAGGACCTGCCAGGTCAAATGAACCATCAGGCCAGGGAAGAAACAGCATCTCACTGAAAATATCTCCTCATTACAATATAAAGAAATTCTTGCCATGCCAGAATTACTTCCTTTTAAATGCATTTTTTCTAGCATCGGTGATAAGGCAGGCTTGCCCTTAACTTATTAACTATATCCCACCTCCATCACCTTTTTTTCAGTTGTTTGATGAACTCATGATTCACCCTAATGACCTCACATGTTTCATTTACTGGGTTTTGTCTGACTGGTAAAGGACAGGAATATTCATATGCGGTAGTTCCAATTAGTGAAGTGAAGTGAAAGTTCCTCAGTCGTGTCCAACTCTTTGCGGCCCCATACAGTCCATGGAATTCTCCAGGCCAGAATACCAAGTCAGCAGCGGTTCCCTTCTTCAGGGGATCTTCCTAACACAGGGATCGAACCCAGGTCTCCTACATTGTAGGCAGATTCTTTACCAGCTGAGCCATAAGGGAAGCCCAAGACTACTGGAGTGGGTAGCCTATCCCTTCTCCAGCGGATCTTCCCAACCCAGTAATCAAATCGGGGTCTCCTGCATTCTTCACCAACTGAGCTATCAGGGATGCCCCAGTTCCAGTCGGTAAAAGGCATCTTTTATGTAGATGTTTTCTTGATTTCATAGCCATCCTGCTTTTTCACCAAGAGCCAAGAACACCAGTTAGGGTTGTCAGAAGAAAAGCAGGATGCCCAGTTAAATTTAAATTTCAGATGAGCAACAAATAATAGGTCAGTTTATATCTCAAATGTTATGTTTTTAATCTAAAATTCAAATGTAACTGGGTGTCCTTTATTTTAATTTGCTAAATCTTGCAACTCTAAAATGATTCTTCTCCAAATAAAAGAACTCGCTGTACAGAACTGAGATTGATGATGCTCTTCAGCCATATTTTCTGTGGCCATTTCCTTATAATACATAGCAAAACATTAGAAAATAGGGATATGCTGTCATAAGAAAAAAGGATTAAACATAAGATGAATATAAATGGGATAGTAAGAACTCAGTGAGTTACCTAGAAAAGCTATGAAATTTTTAGGCTGTTGAAAGAGGAACATGAACAAGATTCCAACAAATACCCAAAATTTAGCTTCAGTCATTCTTCCCGAGGCATTAAAATGTACATTTTTATCCAATATCTTACTTATTTTCTTCACCCTCCAGCCTTCTGGTTTCTGACATTTTTTCCAGAAATACATTAAATAAAATCATTGTACTTATAATCATAGAAAATCTAGTGTAGTTTTATCAGTATCTTTTTGAGTAGAGATGGCGACATTTCTACTTTTCTACGACTTTTTCTTTAAATGTGTCCAGAGGCTTCTTACATCTAATACAAATATGAAATAAATAGTATATATTAATTAAGAATAACAGATATCCAAGATTATAAAATGTTTATTAGAATTTTAAAGTTGAATTTGGCAATAGAAAGGGCACTTGAGTGTAGGGAAAAAGCAATCCCAAACCAAGAAGCTGGCCAAGTAATGAATTCATGACTATATTAATAAATGAAAAAATTAGACAAATCAGTGCTAAACAGGGAGAGACTATTGGCTTTGAAATGCGGTGAGCTTATTGAAGCCTCTGAGTGAGGTTCTTTGTAGTGATACCTAATTGGGTGGCTCCTTGCCCATTGGCCCTGTAGTCCATGGTCACAGGACTGACACCTGACCCAAAATGGGCTAAAGGTTGCTCATGCCTTGGAACATTAAGCTTGAACTGTGAGACACAGAAGTTGCTAGACTTAAACCTGGTAAGAGTGGTGCTCTAAAAAAAAAAAAACACCAAAAAAACACATCAAGGAATTTCTACAACTGTAATCTAGAAGCTGTCCTTATTCCTGCTGTTCCTCAATTTTGCATTTCAGCTGAATCTTAGATTGCATCAACTAGTTCAGTATTTTTCCAACAGATGTCTTTGTGCTTAAGTTAGCTAGAATTGGCATTTGGGTTGCTTGCAAGCAAAAAGAAATTGTATGACGTTTTGAGGTCAATTTCATGTCATTTTGATTCTCATCTAATCAAATATGCCAGATATTTTGTTAGGAGAGATGGAATGGTGAATGAGATGAACATGATTCTGCTTTATGGAGCTTTTAGTCTATCAGAGAAAACAGACACTGACAACATAATTAAACTATGGAAATGGAAGAGTTTCATTCATTCATCATACAAATATTTATTGAGCCCCTATTAGATAAGAGAAGGCAATGGCCACCCACTCCAGTACTCTTGCCTGGAAAATCCCAGGGACGGAGGAGCCTGGTAGGCTGCAGTCCATGGGATCACGAAGAGTCAGACACGACTGAGCGACTTCACTTTCACTTTTCACTTTCATGCATTGGAGAAGGAAATGGCAACCCACTCCAGTGTTCTTGCCTTGAGAATCGCAGGGACGGGGGAGCCTGGTAGGCCGCCGTCTATGGGGTTGCACAGAGTTGGACACGACTGAAGTGACTTAGCAGCAGCAGCAGCCCTGTTAGATATAAAGCATTGTTCTAGATGCTTGGAACATCTGTAAAGAAAACACATATTCCCACTTTTGTATCTTCCAGCAGGGGATGAAAAATAATTAATACACCTAAAAATACATAAATAAATAATATAGATTTAGAAGGTGGTAGACTGAACTGAACTGAACTGGACTGAAGTGCTGTGGGAAAAGAAATTAAAAAGAAGATTGCAAGAAATCATGCATATATCAAAGGACTTAGAGTCCAGAGAGAAAAGACAGGTTGGAGAAAGTGAATTATTATTAGAACTGAAACTGGCAACAAGGCCAAACGGTCCGAAAAGGTGGAGTTAAACAGAGTATGTTGTTAAAGAGTTTATAAGCCATTTTGAGGATTTTGAACTTTATCCTAAGGCAATCCAAAGCCACTTAAGAGTTTTAAGCTATGGACATGATCACATTTGCATTTTAAATTTATCGTTCTGCCTCCAACCTGGAAAACCCATTGAAAGCAAACAGTAGTGGATGGGAGAGAATAATTAGGAGGTGGTTGTCCTAGTCCAAGTGAGAAATGGTGATACCGTTGATTAACATGCGTTTCTTGAATTGGAAAATGGTAGCTGTATTTAAAAGGCTGTTAACGAGACAAATTTTCAGCTTATCATATTTAGAGTAAATTAATGCCTGTCCAAGTTTATCTTCTGTTCTTCAAGCTTTGATGCTGTTTACCAATTTGAAATGTTGACCACTTTTTCACTGGCTTCGTACCTACCAAGTTTAATTATGTCTCATCTTTAGGAAAAAAATATATTATATGACAAGTTAAGGAGCTATGCAGCCACAGGACAAGCATTGATTCTTTTCACCTGCATCTATACCTAGCTATCTACATATGGTTGTCCTCAAATTCTGAGAGAAACAATACAGGGTACAAGCAAACCAAGTATATACAACTTCTTTATTAACAGGCCTTCTCTTTAAATTCTTGTATTCTTTTCTTCCTAGTGAGATAGTATAGATGATGTAGGAGAAAACCACATGCTCTTTTTACCATTCCACTATTAGGTCTTGATCAAGGTTTATCTGCTAGTAAGCAATAGGTCATTTGGCCCTCATAATTTGTTATAACATCTTGTTACACTCACATAAGATTTTTTAAAGGCTGTGAAACTAGGCAGGTGTTATGCTTGGTTGCTACACAAGCAGTTTAGCACTTAACCTGTTTCATTGGTATAAGTTAAAGTTATAAAGTGGAAGTCGCCCAGCCGTGTCCAACTCTTTGTGACCCCATGGACTGTAGCTCACCAGGCTCGTCAGTCCAGGGAGTTCACCAGGCAAGAATACTGGAGTGGGTTGCCATGCCCTTCTCCAGGAGATCTTCCCGACTCAGGGATCGAACCCTGAAACACGTATTAATCAAGGGTATCACCATTTCTCACTTGGACTAGGACAGCCACCTTCTAATTATTCTCTGCCATCCACTACTGTTTGCTTTCAATGGGTCTCCTGCATTGCAGGCAGATTCTTTATCATCTGAGCCATCAAGGAAGCCCAAAGTTAAAGTTATACCCATCTGTGATTATCTGAATGTTTAATTTTCAGCATAGATACTAATCCTACCCTAAGCAGTCAGTTCCTTTTTTTCCTTTGACCTGGGAAGAGCTTAGGCTCTTTCAGTCCCAAAGATGTAGACAGAAATTGCAGTCAGCCTTCAACTCCACTGCTTCAGGTCTTGCCAGTACAAATGTAACAACAATGGGAAAAGAGATTTTTGAATTCCCTTATCATCCCTCCAAAAATTTCCCCTCTCATGCTTTGAGGAAGTGAGAAAGGAAGAGAAGAGTGCCAAGTACCACATTTTGCCATGCTGGAATATAGTTTCCTTTGGGCCAATTGGGTGTCTTTGATTCTCAAGAAATCTGCCTTTCTTAAGGAAGTTGGGGGAGATCAGATGGTTAAGTGGCGCTTAGGACATGGTTTTTAACTGTTACCATTGCAGTATCTTACTTAAAAATGTACTTTTTAAACATGAGTTTCCATCTTGTATTACTTTGTGTCTTGGTGTCTCTCCCTCATGAATTACTTTGCATCTTGTTTGAAGTGAACAATTTTCAAATTTATGTCCTGTCCTACTTTTATTTCAGGAACTTTACTTAAAATATCTTTTCCCCCCCTCCACCCTGCTCAGATATACATGAACATTTTATGCATTTCATACTCTTTAAGACAGAGAAAATAATAAACCAATCTGAATAGTGGTAAAAGAAGAGTCAGAGTAGAGATTTTATTCTCAAAAGAGTGTACAGTGCAGTATCTTCTTATTGCTATCAGTTATCTATTGTGAAAATAAGTCATGAAAAGGCATAAATTAGTAAAACAAGGCAATAGAACATGAATTTGGAGGTATTCTCAATTCCATGCAGCCCAGCATAATGAATGCTTGCTTCTTGGGAGCAGGTAACACATTCTACTCCTTTTTGTATCCCCTTACTCCACCGAAGGAGTGAAGCTTATGCCTACTGGTTAGTAAACACATGAATAGAAGAGTAGAGTAAATTGAAATTAATGATACTTAAGAGACATCTAATACTGTCCTTAGCTTTACTAGAAGTCACAGCAGTGATGGACGCAAAAGAAGATTTTGATTAGGAATTGAGTGCTGGGTCAGATAACTCCCTGCGGCTGGTGTGTGGCCACACTCAAGGAAGGAAAAGCCCAAGGAAGGAGCTACTGCAGAACAGACTAGAAATTAGGCAAATGGCCCTCAATTTGAGTATGTGTCAGAATCACCTGGAGGGCTTCATAGAGCAGTGTCCTAGGCCCTAATCTCCGAGAGAGTTTCTGATTCAGTAGATCTGGAATGAAGCTTTAGAGTTTACATTTCTAAGATTTCCCCCTTAGGTGGTTCTGATGCTGCTAATCCAAATAGAATTTGAAAAGCCGGCCCAGCTCAGGGGATCTGGTCAGGCTGTGCGCTGTGTGATCTGCATAGAGAAGGGGGTAATTACAGTGATTTCTGAAGCCAGTACCTAGAAAATGTAACAAAGAACTCAAATGGAAGTTAAAAATCAGCTGACATACAAGATGGAAGATAGAATGAATGGAATCAACCTAATAATACCTTCAGCTTCAGTTCAGTTCAGTTCAGTCGCTCAGTCGTGTCCGACTCTTTGCGACCCCATGGACTGCAGGTTGCCAGGCCTCCCTGTCCATCACCAACTCCAGGAGTTTACTCAAATTCATGTCCATCAAGTCGGTGATACCATCCAACCATCTCATCCTCTGTCGTCCCCTTCTCTTCCTGCCCCCAATCCCTCCCAGCATCAGGGTCTTTTCCAATGAGTCAACTCTTCACATGAGGTGGCCAAAGTATTGGAGTTTCAGCTTCAACATCAGTCCTTCCAATGAACACCCAGGACTGATCTCCTTTAGGATGGACTGGTTGGATCTCCTTGCAGTCCAAGGGACTCTCAAGAGTCTTCTCCAACACCACAGTTCAAAAGCATCAGTTTTTCGGTGCTCAGCTTTCTTCACAGTCCAACTCTCACATCCATACATGACCACTGGAAAAACCATAGCCTTGACTAGACAGACCTTTGTTGGCAAAGTAATGTCTCTGCTTTTTAATATGCTATCTAGATTGTTCATAACTTTCCTTCTGAGGAGTAAATGTCTTTTAATTTCATAGCTGCAATCACCATCTGCAGTGATTTTAATTTAGCAGTGTTAGACCATCTACCTATATCTGTGCTAATTTATAGATAAGTTATTCCTGAAATATTTTTACATGGGCAGAAAGTTTATACCTTTGTGCATATGTCAAGGTAAATGATGAAGATGGAGAAAGGGCAGCTCAAGGAGAGGAGACACATCATTCAGCCTAGAGAAAGAATTTAGGAGAAACCACCTCCACTTCCCACTCTTCACTCTTCCCACCCAATTAGTGCTATATCCCTGGTAAATATCCTTAGGAGGTTTCTGAAACTGTGGCAACAGATTCAGCAACCAGGTATCATGTGGAAAAGTTTCACTTTATTGTAATCGTTAAGTGGAAACTACCTAAAATTTAGACCTGATTGCATATGCTTCATTGTGCTCAGCTAATTGGGTTTCTTGCAATTTAAAACTTGGGTATAAAGTTTGTGCATACTTATCTGTGTTCCTCCCAGTAATCGTTGAGGACTTTGGGGAACATTAACATTTTTCTTTGTTACAGGATTTTACATACTTTAAGTGGATTTTCTCAACTTGCCAACAAAAAGGGATAGAGGTAGTACATCAAAATGAAATATGTCTAAAAAATTGTTACATTTTGATAAGCAAATGGTCAGATGCTCATATTTGATCTAATTTCCTTTCTGAAAATATGTTTTAAAAAACTGCTTAGTGATCCTTTCAAGGGAGAACTCAGCTCATGTATAAAAAGCCATATAAAAATGACTCCAGAGACCTTGGCTGCACATCCAGCGGTCAAATATCTCAATGCTCCGCTGCTCCCGTTCCTGTTACAGGTACATGTGACAGCACTGCAGCGATGAGCGGAATTTTAAAGAGGAAGTTTGAAGAAGTCGACGGCTCCTCGCCCTGCTCCTCAGTGCGGGAATCCGATGATGAAGTTTCCAGCAGTGAAAGTGCTGACAGTGGGGACAGTGTCAATCCATCCACTTCTAATCATTTTCCCCGTGAGTACAGAAACCATAACTGAAACTGATTGTTTGGTTCTACAGTGAAAATAATTGGATCATTGTGGTGATTTTTTTAACTGTTATTACTGATTTTGTTTTGTTTTTACAATTGAACTAAAAGCAAGACATGATTAAGGAAAAATTAAGGAAGATTTCTGAGGCAACATTGGATTCCTTTATTTAGTGGATTATTTGATAGTGTTAACCAACATTTTCAATGAAAAATGAGTTTTTATTATTGTTACTTTTCAAAGGAAATGACCTACTCTGGCAGTAGATGGGGAAAGACATGTCCAGGCACAAAAAATGTATCCTCGTCATAGTTGAAATGATACCCTAGGAGAAAAAAAAAATGGGGAGGATGTATTTGGGAGCGGAAGGTCTGGGTTCACTGAGAAAGAGCTTAGTCAACCATGACTTTAGAGATTAAAAAGCAGCAAAACTCTCCCAAATGTGCAAATGAGTGCTGTTTATACCTCTTTCTATTCATCCCTTTATTCTTTTATCCTTAAGAATAATATTTAAGGCTCGCAAAATAAAAAAGGTGTATTCTTTTTCTTTTTCCACTGCACTGTAGCATCACACCTTCCTGTCAGGCAAGGTACTGTGAGGTTTGAAGGACTGACAAGAGAATTTCATAGGGTAATACAATCTACAGGCTAAGTGAAACTATTACTAGCTAAATAATCTTGAGTTTATGTTTCCAATAGGAAGCTCTTAATATATCGTGATATGATGGTAGATAACTAATTTTAGTTTTTTATTTTTCAGTTAAGTAGCTGATTTTATTAATATGCATTACATAATGTAGAATTTATTTTGGTAATGTGACTACCGAGAAAACCAAGAGAATTAATAATATTTTTAAGAGTAAATAAGGAGCTCAATAAAACTATTGAACATGAAACACATATATTAAAATCAACAGCATTCCTTTAAGCAAGCAAAAGTCATAGAAAATAGAATGAGAGGACATCTACAATTATTATAACAAAAAAGTCATCAAATATTCAGGGGCAAAGTAATTGTGTGATGTAGGCTGATCTTCAGATATATTTACAAATGTCATGATAGTGTGAAATGAGCTTGTGTTTTGATTTTAAAGATGTATGTTTACCTGTTTGGCCTTAATATTAACAGTGATAATAACAACAACATTATCATCTAAGATGGTTTTGTGAAGATCAAAGAGCAAGTGAGATAATACACATGAAAGAACTTTGTAAAATGTCAAGTATTGAGCACATGTTATATTAAAATTTATTCTTGTAGCTCACATGTACTGGGTACATGCTGTGATCTAATAGTTTTATATACATTATTCCTACCCTTTATAGCCATCCTGGAAGAACCACTACCTTCAATTTACAGAGGAAATAACTGAGGTTCAAAGAGGCTAAATATCTTGCCCAAGATCACATAGGATTTAAGACTAGACATACATATATACATGTGTGTGTATATATACATATATGTATATATATATCTCCATATATTTATGTGTCCCATCCCATAGTCTTCACCTTTTCTATTATCTCATTCTTCCCTTTAATTATATATATTGGACATATCTTTATAATGTGATTTATTATGAGTTAGAAAAGTATTTGAATTAATGAAGAGACAGATTATGCTTCTGGATATAAAGGTAAATCTATTAAATCTTTCCATATTAATTTGTGAATATAAAAGTATAATCTTTATAAAACCCTCAACTAGACTTTCTTAGAGGTGATGGAATAATAAAAATCTATTTGGGAAAATAAGCTACTGAGAATAAAGGGATATTTTTAAAAAGAAGCCATAAACCTTGAAAAGCTACTCCATCTATCAAATAATCATAGAAAATTATATAGTTTAACATTTTTGGTACTGTATTAGATCTAGGAAAATAGAGAAAATCTCAACATAGTATAGATAAGAATTATATATTATACATACATATGTTATATGAATAGAGCATTATAAAACAATGTGAGAGGGAGGAAGTATTTAATAAATGGTTTTGGTATTAGAGTTTGAAATAGAAAAATTCAGAAACACATCTCATAACATATACCAAAATACTTTTCAGATGGAGTAAGTAGACAAAGATTTTTAAAATTCATATCATGGGGAAATTGCATATTTGCTAGACTTTTGGTAGGATTGTTATCTGAGCTTTGAAGTAACATAAAAAAGTCACATTGCAAAATACTTAAAATATTTAATAATATAAAAGTATTAAACATACCTGATCCCCCCAAAATCCCAAAGTAAAATAATCTCTATTGGAAAGATATTTGCAGTTAGCATGGCAAAGCGTTATTGTCTAATGGCATACAAAAATACACATGTAACTTTTTTATATAAATTAAGATACATACCTTCAAAGATAATCAACATGATAGCAAATATGATTAGCGAATATTCTGAGGCATTACAGTAGTAATAACAACACAGAGTAAAGTAATACTAGTGAGACTTCATTGTATGAAGTCGTGGAAATTTCATTTCCATGAAATTGGTGTTCCTCTCGCCAATAAAAAATACTAGTAGAGTACTAAAGTGCTGGTGATGGTCACGGTACAAATTGTATGTACATCCATATTGCTATTGACGGCAATGAAATTTATAACGCACTTTGGAAATACAAGAGCCATAATGATATTCATCTGTATACATCTATACTTCAGATAATTTATCTAAAGGTGAAAACATCAAAAACACAGGGAAAATGCATAATTGAAAATGTTGATGGTTGAAGACAATGCCAAAAAATGGGGATTGGGGCAGGGAAGAGGAAGGTCATGTGTCTAAGAGTAGGGAAGTGATTCGTTAAGTTATGGTAGCTGATATAGTTAATGTATTTCCATGATAGTTATGAAGACATGGGGCTTCCGGGTGGTGCTAGGGGTAAAGCGTCTGCCTGCATGCAGGAGATGCAGTTTCTATCCCTGGGTCAGGAAGATCCCCTGGAGGAGGCCACAGGCAACCCACTCCAGTATTCTTGCCTGGAGGGTCTGACGGACAGAGGAGCCTGGCGGGCAGCAGTCCACAGGGTGGCAGAAAATCGGACAGGACTGAAGCAGCTTAGCACAGCGCAGCATGAAGACATGAGGTAGTGTTAAGAAAAGGAGAACACACAATTTTACCTACACTGTCAGGGAATGTCTTTGTATCATAAGTTACTCTAAAAACTGAAAGCGGCTTGGTTTTTTGAAGTATTAGAATGATAGATTAATTTCATATTTGTTGATTTTTATTTCAGTTAATATTTATATATCTCACAAAAAATGGTTTAAATTTAAACTGAAATAACTGTAGTTTAGATTGTGTTTATGTAAGCAAATGGCATGATCAGCTAAATCATGCAATGCTTCAGTTAGCTAGTAAAGACTTTTTATGAGTTATGTCCAACAGATGTTATTTTTCCTGTTGAATAAAATAGACATATTTTGTGATGCCCAAGAAGTTACTGAAATTTTCAACTCATCATTTATTGTCAGTGGTAGCTGGCAATGGTTAGTTTTCAAACTTGAAAATTTAACTTTGTATTAAATGAAATCTGGCAGAGATTTTTCATGACTTTTAAAGACAGTTAAATGATTGATTTAATAAAAAGTGCCCTTTTGATGTAATAGTCTGTTTAGTTCACCATATTAACATTATGAGGAAGGAGAAAAAGTGGGAGAAAAAAAGGCAAAACATCAAAAAACAAAAATTCCCCCTAGAATATTAATATTTGCTGTATGAAAGATCTGAACATGTTAACCCATGTGAGAGTAGTTAAAAAGATTTCTTGTTTCTTGAAATGTATTTCAAATCATTTGCTAGCCCCAAGTAGAGGAATAAATTTTTGTAAAATGTTTTATTTATTTTTTTAGCTAGATTAAAGTATGTACTGATCTGAAGTCATTTTTAGAAATACGTATTATTATTGATGAATCTTATTCCTTTAATATATTTTTCTACTTTCAAAATAAAAGCAATTACCGTAAAGAAAGATTTTTGATTGCTATCAAATTTGTGTGGTATTAGGAAACCAAATTTAGCTTCACACATCTTTTAAGATATGGTTATTTAAATCTCACTCATTGTGAACTCGTCTTTCAGATTTAAAATGTCAAGTACACCCAGTGCTTTATAAGCACTAACATATTGTGTAACATAACATTTTGTTATCATTACAAACATAGGAATTGATAAAAATCATGTGGTACAATTCAGCATCTATGGTAGTAGAAAATTCCATCCATTCCATGCTTTCTGAAAGCGTATTCGATTATGTAGCACATCACATTATGATATTAAAAGCTTCGAAATGTAAATCAGTAAAAAGACTATGCTTTTTTCCTTGGACTTTTGAGTTTTGCTAGGCAGCTAGCATACTCACCAGCGATCAACCAAGGTCATATCTTGTACTTCCCTTGAGATAGAAGCAGCTGGATTCTGTATTGCTGTGGAACGCTTTGTTTCACCAAATCCCTGTGGCTCTGTAGCCAGTCAGCCTGTACTTGAGCTCTGTCACAAAGAGAGCTACAGAGAAGCCGGTGTGATTTTTTTCCTAACTTCTCAAGGTTCTTGGCACTTCACACAAGTAATGAGAAGCTGTTTGATGAAGCATCCTCCCCCAAGGAACACATATTTTTCCTGAAACATAGTGTTTCTACAAATAAACATATAATATTTAAGAAGTGGAAATAGCAAAAGGCAAAATGATAGGTATTCTAAATTGCACGTGAAGTCTGGTAGTGGATGTCTTATATAGGATAAGAGTTTCTAATGTACATTTCCACATTCTTGAATTCATTGGGTAGCCTAAAATCATTGTTTGATTAGGAGCCATTATTGTACCCATTTTATACAAGTAGAAGTTAACATTCAGAGATATATTATTAATTTATCCAATGGCTGAGATTATAATCTGTGTTTCTCTCCCACCCTCCCTCCTTCCTTGCTTACTTCCCTCAGTTTTCTCGCTGAATACATAGGGCGTGAATATGCTGCCACATGCACCTAAGTCACAGTTTTCCTCCAATCTCATTTCGCTCCTACTGACTGCACATTTTATAGTGGGGTTAGAGATAAAAAAATCAATGGAAATCAGATCTTGATGTGAAACTTTGTGGTGGAAGTATGACCAAAACATATCTATTCTCTTTACCAAGCAGTTAAAGTGCATTGAACATTTAGATTCAGTTTTGACAAATATCGTGTATCTCATGTTAAGTCTCTGTGGTAGGTGCTTTTAGACATGTCAAAATGATAGACTACATGTGGTAAATACAGCTCAGATTACAGCGACAGGTCATGTCTACTCAGCATTGTGATAATAACTTGAGAACTTGCTATAGCAAAAACAAACATAGCAATCAATCCCTGAATCAATGATTTTTCAAACAATGGAGGTGCTTTAAGGCAGAAAGTGAACATCGAAGTTTTAGGGAAGTCTTTGAGCAGGAGTTAGCACCATGTGACCCTCATAAGCTTCTTTCTACCTTGTGATAATATGGTTCTAAGAACAAGGATCAAAATTGGTCTTAAGTTAGAGCAGAAACCAAGTAGGAAAAGATAAGCAACATAGGTCAAGGGACCTCTGATAAGCTGTTATATTAAGACCTTCCCAGACCCTGACTCCCTGCATCTGCTTGTGCTAGAAAAGAACCAGTTAGCCTGGCATTGTGAGATCAGATCTGGAACCAGTTGCAGATTTACATAGTACGTCATGTCCCTATCTGGACACTAGCCATGCGCCAGTTAAGTCATTAAGTGTTTAGTGGAAATATGGGATTTAAGTAGTTTGACGATTATGAGTGAAGGAAATAGATATGAGTTAGTGGTCCATTTGGAAAATATTTAATACTCATTTGAATGTATTATAAAAGACTTTGACTGATATACAGTGGAATTATTTTCAGATTATTTTGCCTGAGAGATCTGGGAAATCCAATGCAATGAATCAGAAATAGTCAACCTTTGCTGCCTCCTCTGACCTTACTTTCCCCATCCCTCAGGCTGAAAGTTCTTCTCCTCTGCTTCTCAGTCTCTGACTATGAAGTTCTGTACCTGCTACAAGGCTCACATCAAATGTTTTTTCTCTATGAAAACTTTACCAAGTCTCTTATTCTACTCATCTTCTTTGCCTGAATCTCCTGGTATTTCACAACATTCAAACACTTTGGCAATGGTTTTCTATCTTCTTACCATCCCAGTATTTCCCACCAAACCATGATGTGACTAGCCATGTGATAGCTCATTGAACCATTAGCCTCTTGTTTCCTTGACCACCTCTATTCTGGAGTCTTCTATTCCGTTCATATCATTTATCTCCACTCCTCATAGCTGCTTGTGTCCGCAGCTTTACCCATGATAGTTTTACAAACCAGTACAGCCCTATCATTGAAATATCAAATCTCAGTGCTCTAAACTCAGATCACACCCCTCCTTCCACCCCATTTCTCCCTCCACCCATATTTTTATCTCATACTCTTGTTTTCCCCATCGTGCGGGTGCATGCTACATCGTTTCAGTCATGTCCAACTCTTTGTGATCCCCAAGGACTATAGCCCGCCAGGCTTCCCTGTCTATGGGATTCTACAGGCAGGAATACTGGTATGGTCTGCCATGCTCTTCTCCAGGGGATCTTCCTGACCCAGGGATGGAACCCACATCTCTTATGTCTCCTGCATTGGCAGGTGGGCTTTTTACCACTAGCACTAGCTGGGAAGCCCTTTCCCCAACATAATACCCACTTATTATCTTTACATATCTTTCCACAGCACCCTATAAAGTGAATATAAATTCACTCTATTGTTACGGCTTTTTTTGTGGAGAGTACAGTGAGGCCTGGAGTCTTAACCGTTTTCCTCCCATATCCTTTACCCCATATTTCCTTTTCATTCAAAACAGCTGAACACTTTAAGAAGTTTTGGAGAAAATGATGAAACTGGGTGTTTTCATCTTGGCTGCCCATTATTGCCACATGGCCTTCTCCTAAGGTGCCTGGGATTGTTTTCTCTTCCATCTCAAAGCAGAGTCCTTAACCAGACTCATCAAGTCCCTCCAGTTCTGACCTCATATTGAACAGATTACCTTGCCTTCTCATCATCATGAAGCCTACTTTCCTATTTTCCTTTTCTGCATGTCCTTCTTTCTGTCTTTAAGCAGGGCATTCAAAATGAGTTTCAAAGGAATGAGTGTAAGCTCAGCAAAGGCAGGAGCTAGGTCTTTGTATGTCTTGTATCTAGTAACCTCTTAATAAATATTAGTGTAAGTGGGTGAATGAACACTTATTAAGTACTTACTGTTTGCCATAGCGCTAGTACTAGGAGCTGGAAATACAAAAGTAAAGGAGACACCATCCAGTTCTGTAGAAACTTACAGTCTAATAGCTCCTCAGCCCTTCTCTAAATTATTGCATTCTGTTTTACACCATTGTTATTTGTGTGTACACCTTATCTTTTTGGAGATTTATAGAGCTTAAACATATATTCTCAGCACTAAGACTGGTGCTGGTTCAATTGCTAATAAATACTTGATAAATAGCACTTGCTTTGTAAAGAGTTTTCTTTTTTAGTACAAATAAATCACATAAAGAAAAAAATATGCATTTGTTGTAGGACTTCATAATGACATGGACATTAGTGGAAATAAATACCAATTTTCAGGCTAACTCTGTAATTTATGATTTGGATGGGTGTCACTGTGATATATCAGGGTCCTGATTTATCGGTTATTATATCCGAATATGTGTAATGGTGAACTGGGTTTTAAATAGGTTCCCTCTGTAATTATGTATTCCCAGCATGTCCATGCACCTTTCTGGTTTCATCTGCTTGTATACAGCTTTCCCAGGCAGAAACATCACTATTTAATTGGATGCTGTGCAGCTATTTAGGTAGTAGCAATAGAACACACTTGAGAGAATCCAAGATGCTTTCACCTTCACCATTCTTTGAAACAGCTAGGGAAAAAGCGGTATTACCAACTCATACCACTAACATATGTAAGTACAGTTCACTTAGTGTTTTTCCGTTTGGTTTAAATTTAGAATCAGGACCTCACAAGTAGCCTTAATAAATGATGACTTACTATATTGAGTTGTTTATTTCAGCCCTAAGATTTTCTTTAAAAATTCTGTTTTGGTCTTATTGTCTTTCCCCATGTGACTATAGTCACATGTTATATAATAGGTCTCAAATCTGTCCACCGATCCCCGTAAGTGTTGTACCCCCAGTGCAGACAACTTGCATCTCTCCTCTGTACTGCCGCAGGAGCCTGCCCGCTGCTCCGAGCTTCCTCTCTGCAGGAAGATCAGCCTCTTCTCCATGCAGGAGTGTATTGGATCACATCTCTTTCCTATTTGAGTCCTTTGGTTGCTTTCAGTTGTACTCATTACCTCAGCCTCCAAAAATCTATGACTGACTGAGACTTTGCTCTCCTTTCCCACTCCTCTCCTGCCTTCCCTCCATCTCCACACTGCAGCCATACTGATCTTGACTCAGTTATTTGAATGTAACAAACTTTCTTCCTCTAAGATCCTTCTTGGAAGAGTCTTCCAATAACTGACTGTTGATATTTGAGGTTCCAGCTTAAATATCTGCTCTTTGAGGTAGCTGTCTCTGATCATCCCATCCAGAGCCTGCTGATCCAAAGTCTTCCTCTTTTAGTGATATATATGCAAGTTTTTACAGGAAAAATGATACTATCTTGGAGTTGCTTTCCAATAACCTAGCAAAAAAAGAAAAAAAAAAAGAGCTAGACGAAATGAGATTTAAAAGTATGCTACTATGTATATTTTTATTTAATTAAAATTTTACATAATACATTAAAATATGTAGGTACCATTTATCCTAAAATTTCAGTGAAAGGTCAAGGACTTAAAAAATGACGCAGTAAAATTTTGAAAAAGAATAAGGAAAGGGGAGGATGTGCTTACTCTAACATATCTCAGTACTGAAAATGTTATAGTAGTTAAAGAACATGGGACTGCACATGGAACAAATGGAGAGCTTAGAAACAGACCAACATTTAAATGGCAACTTAATTTACATCCGAGGAGACATTGCAAATGAGATGGAAAAGCAGAGACTGTTCTAGTGAATATTCTTTGAACAACTAGCTAGTCACACTGAAAAATATAAAATTAGATCCCTGCCTCATAACATACATGAAAATAAATTCCCAATGAATTAAATACCTAAATGTAAAAAAAAATTAAACACTATAAAACTTGTAGAAAAATGTAGAATATCTTTATTTCAGGTATGATGCAAGTAACACAAAGCATAAGGAAATATGATATGTTTGCATATATTAAGCTTGTTTTAATGACCAAATATGCAATTAAAAAGGTGAAACAATGGGCACAGACAGGAAAAAAAAATTTGTAATTCATTAACTGACAAGGAATTACTATTTCAATATGAAAGGAACTCTTATAAAAATAAAAGCCAATCCAATAAAAAATAGACATAGAATATAAATATATAATACACAGAAAAACGCTAATACAATTATGAATAGATGTTCAATTTTGTGGTTAGTCATTAGGGAAATTAAAGTTGAAAGAAGACACTGTTTCACACATGACATACTATCAACATGACAAAATTTTAAAGTTTGACAATATCCTTTATTGACAAGCATATATTGAAGCAGGAGTTTTCAGAATGTACTGTAAGTGTCAGATGCACTGTGAGCGTGACACCTAGGAAACCCGGTAGCGAAAAGTTAACCGTTAACTGTCCCTCAATATGGGGCTTCCCAGGCGGCTCAGTGGTAAAGAATCTGCCTGCTGGGGCAGGAGACACAAGCAAGGCAGGTTCAATCCCTGGGTTGGAAAAACCCCTGAAGAAGGAAATGGCACCCACTCCAGTATTCTTGCCTGGAGAATCCCATGGACAGAGGAGCCTGGTGGGCTACAGTCCATGGGGTTGCAAAGAGTCGGATACGACTGAGCAGGCACGCATGCATGCATGCGCCCATCAGTATAGGGTTGGATAAGCTGTGCTTTGTTCATATAATGACAAAATAGATAATAGATTGAACTGAATAGTCAGATTTATGTATATATATATATATACCAGTGAAAATTACAAGTTGCAAGACAGTACTTACATCATTAAAACACACAGAAATACAATCTATTTTATGAAACAAAAAATATACATAGGAAGGGATGATAAAAAAGGATGTGAAAATTGGTACCTCTAGAAAGGAAGGATGTAAGACTGGATGGTGGGTGCTTTAACTGTACTTTCTCATTTTCATTTTAAAAGGAGCAATCTAAAGTTAATATGCTAAATACTAACATCCATTAAATGTAGGTAATAAGTACATGTTACGTCTGTAAGTTTGAAATATTTTACAATTTTTGACAAGTTTTATGTATCTTTCACTTGGGATAAAAATCTGTGAATCACCCACTCTCCACATCCCCATTAATTTTTTTCTCTGCATCTTTTTTCCCTTTCATAGCACATACCACAGTTTGCGACTATTTTATATTTGTTTACTATTGCATATGTATTTTGTTTACCATTGTATTCTGAATAAGGAAAAGCACTAGAGCCCTGCAGCCCACTAGAAACTTTCAGGCCAAATTTGGTCGTTAGGTAGAACTAAATTTAATGTATTCATTTAGCACCTTTCTCTTGTCCACATTGATAGCCAAGTGATGTTATCAAATTTTTTCCTGAAACCTCATACCTTCATTGCCTGTGTCCTAAAATGTAGGGAGTCATCTCTTTCCCAGGTGTCATGTTCCAGGCTGCACAGTGATATCTAGAAAAATGCTCATCGAAATTTGCTTCTTGTACTTATAAAATACATTATACACTGTTATACTCTATATACAGTAAGTCCCACATAACCTTTATGTCTCCTTTATGGTGTTAAAAAGGAATATTGTTTCTTTATTTGATTATCAGTGAATGGCTGTTTGTGTTTGAGAGCTATTGTGAAAGAAAAATATTTAGGTTTGCTATGATTTTGCTTTCCTGATTGCATCAGTTGAATTTGTGAGAATGAGACTCTACTGCAAATTCCTTCCGTTTGTTGTAATTGAACAAGTCACAACTGAGGAGCCAGAAGATCCTCTAGTTTTACTTCTGTTAGAAGTAGCTCTGACCATGATTATCTCGTTTATTTGAAAAAAAAATGTGAAATAGATTGATTTTCAAGGTATTTTAAATTGTGTAAGATTCAGGTAATCCATTTTCCCTCCAAATATAATATGCCTCTGATGGTCTTTTAGCTTGAGTTATTTATAGTATCATGCTTGAGGACATCTTAGTGTTTTCGTGTTTATGTTTGTGTGCCATTAATGTACCTATATACACGTCCAATAGAATATTCCATCTGGCACTTTTAGTTTATAGATTGCACCAGAAAAAAAACAAACAAACAGAAAATTATGAATTATTTTAATTGATGACATTTTAGGATGTCTTGATTAAATAAATAATGCACTCAAAGTATAGTACGTTATTGTTGTTGTTTAGTCACTTAGTCGTGTCTGACTCTTTGCGATCCCATGGACTGTAGCCTGCCAGGGTCCTCTGTCCATGGGATTTCCCAGGCAAAAATACTGGAGCAGTTTGCCATTTCCTTCTCCAGGAGATTTCCTGACCCAGGGACTGAACCTGCATCTCTTGCATTGGCAGGATTCTTTACCACTGCGCCACCTGGGAAACCCCATAGTACATCAGAACTGTAAAAAAGGCAGTTTAATGAGGACGGAGTAAAAAAAGGTGATGATGGTTGGAATAAGGAATTATGTATGTTGTCCTATTGACAGTGAAATGTTATAAAATAAATAGAATATTCATGTACTTATGCTTTTAAAAAATTATCTTCAATGCTGTCTTCATCTGAAATGTATAAGTGAACATTCTGGAACATCTCGTTACCGCAAAGGAGTATTCTAACTAAAAATTTTCTAAAGAAAGCCACAAAATAATGAAGAATTGGAAGGGATGATTTGTCTGGAATGTGTTTAAAATACAAAATACATAGTCATTTGATGTCATGGAACGTTATTTATAAAACTAAATATCTAAATTTGTCTCATTTATGTATTAATTGTGTTTTAAAATTGGTAAGTCAACACAATGTGCAGACATTTGGGGAGTATATTTTAAGAGGTTTTTCTATCCTAAAATATCTTCTACCACATGACTGAAATTCCCACCATTAATATAATCACTTTGGGATGATTCCTTTGAAATGACTATTAAAATCCACAATAAGTGACCTTCTAGTCTGTCTATTAGTTAAAAATATAATGTCTAGACTCAAATTGCCTATATTCTCTTCAAAGATTGTCTACTCAGTAGAAGGTAATGTAGTAGCTCTAACGTTTGATTTTCTTTTCTTTTTTTTCATTTATTTTTATTAGTTAGAAGCTAATTACTTTACAATATTGTAGTGATTTTTGCCATACATTGACATGAATCAGCCATGGATTTACATGTATTCCCCATCCGGAGCCCCCTCCCGCCTCCCTCCCCATCCCATCCCTCTGGGTCTTCCCGGTGCACCAGGCCCGAGCACTTGTCTCATGCATCCAACCTGGGCTGGTGATTTTCTTATCTATGCATGCGTGCACGCTCAGTCTCTGTCATGTCTGATTCTTTGAGACCCCATGGACTGTAGTTTGCCAGGTTCCTCTGTTCATGGGATTCTCTGGGCAGGAATACTCAAGTAGTACTTTCATTCTCCAAGGGGATCTATCTTTCTGACCCAGGGATCGAATCTGCATCTCCCATGTCTCCTGTATTGGCAGGCAGTTTCTTTACCTCTGAGCCACTGAGAATCCTTCCTCATCTATAAATACTAGTAAAAAAATATATCTACATTGGAAGTTTAACGGTGGCTTACATGAGTGAATACAGGCAAAATGCTTTCATTGTACTTGATTTTTATTAAATTCCCAGGAAGTGTTAGCTGTTATTGTAATGATGGCTCTAATGAGAGACAACACAAATTTTATTAATACTTATTCTGGAAAACTACATGAGCAGAGAATAGCTTTCAAGAGGAAAGAGACATATGACAGTTGTGTTTTTGGTAGAGTGGGATATAAGTCTGAAAAAAATTAGATCAGAAATGCAAATCCAAATAAATTTTCAGATCCAGGCAAGTCGTAGGACTGTGAGAAAGGAGCCCAGTGTATGACGTGAAGGAGTGGTAGATCTAGAGTATACCTCCCCAAAAGACTTTAGATTTAATGGTAACAATAATAGCAGCAAATCTATTCCACTGAAATTCTTCTTGAGGCCGAGTTCAGTTTACTACCTACCTGTTTGACACTCGTGATCTAGGCAGTGGAACAATATTTAGGGAACATCATGAGATTCAATACAACAGATACGGAAGTAAGAATTTCCAGAGTTTACTCCATTCTTATAGCAGTAATAACTGGCATTTATTGCGCTTTTATTAAACATCTGTACTGGGGACTTCACTTATATTTTATACGTGTTATTTTACTTAATTGGCATAACCTATGAAGTATATGATGCTGATTTTAAGTAGTTGCCCAAAATCACAAAGCTAATATGTAATGAGGCCAGCTTTTGGTCTTTAGGTCAGTGTGACTCTGGATCCTGTACTTTTGTATTATTAGATCATATTGTTTCCCATAATTATTGTTGAAAACAGCATTAACAATCTTTCTCATTCTAGCATCACTTCTCAGACTTCTGTCGGCATCCAATTCAGAAAATATACAGTCTACTGCTAATTAATCAAATAGCATATAGATTCCATTTCAAATGAGAGGTGCAAATTTGATTGGGCTCAAAGTAAATAAGGTGTATTGGCTTATTGTTTTCTTTGTGTTTAAAATGCAAGACAGATAATCAGAGTTTTGTCCTCTTAAGATTTTTGAAGCTGAACCCCTTAATTTTTTTTCTGAGTTGTATTTTCTTAGAGTAAAAGGAGCAGGGAAGAGTTGCTGACATTGTTAATGGCTGAGATGTAAGGCTGGGCATTGTGGCACCACCAGCCAGGCCCACTTCCCTGCAGGAAGTGCTTCAGAGCTGCAGAGAAGAGGTGTCTTGGCAGCTGCCTCCCCTTTGATTGACCACATCAGGCTTTAAAAATATCTATGGGCTCATTAGCATCAGCCATTTACAGAGTTCTCTCTTTGACCATCTTAATGGAACCGTGAGAGCTTTTATGAGTGCACTCCACCACAGGATTTATGGGAAAGAGTCACAGCAGGTGTTCGATGTCTTGTGGACTTATTCTCCTGAATTCTAGGCACTATCAGAACATCAGTTAAGTGTGTATATAACAGCATGGAGAAGTACAGTGTTGGCACAGGTGTTTCTGGAAAGTTTTCTATAACATATATCAAGGTCAGTGTACTAGAAGAAATAGATAGTAACTTGAGGTTTAAAAGTCAGGGAAGGAGAGAGGAGGAAGGGAGCGAGAAAGAAGATAATGTAGTCGATTGCACTGAAAATGTATACTTACGTACTCAGAATATGGGATCCAGAAAGGAAAAAGGGTCAACAAGCAGGAAAAGCATCGCAGGGTGGAGGCCTGTGCTTGGCCCAGGCCCACAGCACAGACAGTAAACAAGTAATAAATAAAAATATGCATTAAAAAAACAATTGCTGTTCAAGTAAGAGGGGACATGGGTAAACCTATGCCTGATTCATGTTGATGTTTGGTAGAAGCCAACACAATACTATAAAGCAATTATCCTTCAATTAAAAAATAAGTAAACTTTTTAAAAAAGAAAAAAAAATTTCTGGTGTTCTAGTTAGCATCTCTTAAAGTTTCCAATTAAGAGACAAAATCTGTTTCAAACTCACTAGAAGGTGGGTTTCCTTTCAAATGGTGTAAAAGAAATGTGAGATTTTTTTAAAAATTATATTTACTGCTATACTTTTCATGCATTAATACACTTAACAGCAATTACTTTTAATCCTAATTTTGCACATGAAGGAACTGGAATTCAGAGGTTAGTGAATTCCTGGGTCCTATTGTTAGTAAGGGCAGGACCACATTCAAACCCTGGTCACTTCATTCTAGCACCTGAATTTTTAACCATGCACATTTACTTTTCTATGGCTTCCCCCCATGGCTCAGTGGTGAAGAATCTGCCTGCCAATGCAGGAGACACAAGAGACACAGGTTCGATCCCTGGGTTGGGAAGATCTCCTAGAGGAGGAAATGGCAACGCACTCCAGTATTCTTGCCTGGAGAATCCCAAGGACAGAGGAACCTTTCTATGGAAGCATCAAATGATCTACTCAATGAAACTTTTTCTCCTCTCATTTACAGTTGTTAATCTAGGCATGATTTTAATCTTTGCAGAAAACTATGTGGGTGTGATTTAATTTTCTAAATATGAAATGAAATCATCTAATTTTCTAAATACAATCTTAATCCAAAAAACTTCATTGTACAGCTTTTATTTGTATTGCCTAAAATGTAAAAACATTTATAATATACATATATATATTTGCTTTTGATAAAGATTACCTTTATATTGTCTGTGTAATATTTACAAAACCACAAAATGCTTGCTAAAGTATTAAATGCATATTAGCCATATGCAAAGATTTTACTTTATTTTTGTGGTTATTCTTGGTACTCAATTAGTTCTCCAATTTTCAGAATTATGCTTTATATATAGTAGCAAAATCAATTACCTTAGAATTCTTGAATAATAGAACTATGCATGTTTAAAAGAGTGTGTGTCAGAGTACTACATGACCTTCATTCATTTTTCCAAAGGTTTGAGGACATATGGCTGAAAATATTGGTTGTAACTCTAAACCAAAATTTCAGAAACTGAGACCTGATTGAAGTAAAGAAGCATTTATTTGGGGTTTGTTAAGATAAAACCTGGGAGACGACAGATTTAAGAAGCACTTGAAATCGTGTTTCCCTGACTACAAAATGGTGGAGGCTGATGAAAGCAAAAAACTGCAAGGTTACATAAATTGTTTTCAATAATTAGGATTGAAGCTAGTAAGAAGTAAGAGTATTTGTTAAGCAAGGATTGGTTGGGGTCTGAAGTGGCTTGAGTTTTCCTTGAGTTTGATATGTTCTAGAGAAAATTCAAGTTCTTAGTGATGAAGAAAGGTGTCTGAAACCACATCTACAATGGTAACCTGGTTTCATTTTGGATGCCTGAACTATAACTACTCCATTTTAATTTTTAAATGATCTTAAAAATGACATCATAGTCATCAGAACAGTGAAATTCTAAAAATATTGTTTGACTCTATTTTGATGGTTATCATAAGAGCTCTTTTGCTTGTATATTTATTGTATACTTTGAGTTATTCCCATAAATATTATATTGATATAAAATTGTGTTAATTTACCAGCCCCGGTGGGATTATTTCCTCCACAGAAATTGACAAAAACCCTCACATCAGAGCTATCAATTTATTATTTTATAGATTGTACAATAGAAAAGCAATGGAAAAATGTGAATAATGCAAATTAAATCATTTCTGTAGCTTTTACAGTGTGCATAACACAAGAAGCTGAATAAATATTCTTCTGGTCTTCAGAAATTTTATCCTACTTAGCAGAGAAGTCCTTCATGTCATTGACGGATGAATGACGTTTCAGCATGTTTTTGCTATTTCATTTTCCTTTGACCCATGTGTGTGTGTGCTCAGTTGCTCAGTCATGTCTGACTCTCTGCAGCTGTGTGGACTGTAGCCTGCTAGGCTCCTCTGTCCAGGGAATTTTCTAGGCAAGAATACTGAAGCAAGTTGCCATTTCCTACTCCAGGGATCTTCCCTGACCTAGGGATCAAACCCACATCTCTTATGTCTCCTGAATTGGCAGGTGGATCCTTTACCACTAGGACCATCTGGGAAACCCTCTTACCCATTTTCTTAAATGAAAATGTCAACCAGTATTCATATCTTAGCTACACTCATCTATCATTTGCAGCCAGAAGTTGGTGATGGATGCAAAACTTAGGCAAAACTCAATTAATAATCAACTCTGTGAGAATCAACTGATTAAATGGAATTATAATAAAAAATATTTATATTATTTGTAAATAGTGGGTCTATGCATTCTTTATATAAATAAATGCATTTTTGTGGAGAGCCAGTTATTAACTATTGGATTTAGCTCTATGATTGTGGTTAAACCCACCAGTTTTTGTGCACCTTAAACTTTTTCTACAATTTTCCTTTATTTTTTTGAATGCCCTGAGTATAAAATTTTAGTGTTTCTTAACTGATAAAATGGCATTTTGTTAATTATCATAAGTATTGACTCATTACAAATTCTTAAAATTGTTAAGAATTGGTGGGGGAACAGCACTCATTACAATAAAATGAAAAAATAATTTGGGTGATAATTTATAGATACTTAAATATTTTTAAAAATACCAACTTTTCTCTTATGTTTCTCAACCATTTCCAGTCTTTTTATGCCATGAGCTTTTGTCCGATTTGTGGTCAGTTAGCTCAGTTACAATTCAAGTGTGAATATCAGGCACAATTCCAGACTAACCACTGCCTCAGCTTCCTTCTCCTCCGTTGACACAGGCTAGCCCCAATTCTGATCAGATAGCTATACTGTCTATTCTCCAATTCTGCAGAAATGAGGTAGAGGACAAATACATGAAAATGTGCCACAGCAACAGAAAAACACAGTTCAAACTGTTTGGTGCTCAATGATCTTTGTACACAGATTGTACCAACAAAAATATTCCATCTGTGACTTTTTAACACAGTGGTGGCAGGTCATTTGCTGTGCTGTCTTTAAGTAGATGCTTGAAAAACTAGCAGAGTCTTTTTCCCTCTCTTGGAAATTGAAGTGTGTTATCTGATTAACGTAGCACTCATTGTCATCAACGTTAGCGAATATTTACTAACACCCAAACAGTACTGTCATTTAATTGGACTCTGAAATTCACAAAGTTAGGTACCTTTGTTATTTAGCAGAAAGACAGTATGAACCAAGAACTAAACAAATTGACATTTACACAAATTACACCGTTTCATATAATTGTGAAGCCAGCATTAAGACATCTTTGCTATCCAGTCACCTTTTCCCCCCTCTCTACAGGCCCAAACAGAGAAAATTATATATGTGGAAGGATTATGGAGTGCTGGAAATAATAGCCTTCACAGGGTTGCTAAATGCTCTGAGGTTAATTATAAAGGGTTTATTAGGAGAACCAAACTTGGGTTTGACTTAAAGAAAGATTTGGTAAGGTAGTAGAATTTGGAAAAAGAATTATATAGCAGGATTATGCTGGATTACCCTTATGAATGTTGTTATTTATGTGGGGTAACTTTGGGAGGCTGTTCAAAAGTGCTATAACATGTTAGGAACACATTCCTTTGCATTTAAACCCACCCTTTGCATTATTTCTTTGGGGATGGTTAAAATCAGGGCTTTAAAGTCATGAAGTTGTCAATCACAGCCAAGGTAGTGAATGACTTGGTTTCTAATGGAAGGTGCATGGGGCCCCAGTAGTGGCGCTGTATGTCTGAATTATAGAAGAGCTACAATGAAATCCACAAGAGCACTAAAGCCAAATCTCTCCTAATTTATAATTGTACCTAATATTGTTTCTAAGAGAATGTGAGTGTCCTCTTCTGTGTCTTCATCTTCCACTTACTGAGTTGTGAAATAAAAAAAATTGCAGGTTGTTTTTTTTTTTTTTTTTACCTACTTACCTAATGGCTCAGTGGTAAAGAATCCACCTGCCAATGCAGGAGATGCAGTTTCAATCCCTGGGTTGGGAAGATTCCCTGGAGAAAGAAATGGCTACGTATTCTAGTATTCTTGCCTGGGGAATCCCACAGACAGAAGAGCTTGGCCATCTACAGCCCATGGGTGGTAAAAGAATCGGACATGACTGAGCGACTAAACAACCAACTCCTTTTAGAGTCAGATTCACACACGCTAAAGATAGCAGCTGTGGAATCACATTGACTCTTTTTGCTTCCGCAGACTATTTTATTACGTTACGAGTGAGCTTAGGGAGCAAACAGTCCTTCTTGGTGAGTGGGGTCACGTGTCATTTCCCCCCATATAGTACCTCAAGTGTGTGTACTAAGTTGCTTCGGTAGTGTCTGACTCTGTGCAACCCTATAGATTGTAGCCTGCCAGGCTCCTCTGTCCACAGGATTCTCCAGACAAGATTACTGGAGTGGGTTGCTATGCCCTTCTCTAGGGGATCTTCCCAATCCAGAGAGTGTACCTGGTAGCTGCTAGCAAAATCAAGAAATATTGTGAGAACATGTCTTTTCAAAATCAGTTATAAAAGTTATACACACACAATGTAAAGCAGTATCAAAAAGAGAAGCGTTAGAGGCTCAGAAATTCTTGTATCCACAGTTGGTTTACTGTCAAATATCCTGCTATACGTAATTTCCACCTGTGCTGTTCCCTTACTTGCTCAATCTGATAAAGGTACTGAACTGCTTATACAGTCACCTAAGTCAGAAGGACGTAGAAGTTCTGAGTAAAAATATTTTAAAGAGTTTTTTCAAGCATACTAGTGAAATCATTCATTTGATTATTAATAAGACAAACCTGCTACTCTCATTGAAGGAATAGAAGCTTATTAATAGCAAGATTTGGAAATCAAAAATTCTCAGATGAAGTGCATATATCTGAAGTGGGCACTCAAAAGACATGCAGCCTTTTTCTCCTGTATTTTTAGAGATTTCATATATTACCTAAGCAAAAATATTTAATTGCAAAATTTTTAAAGCAGAATTAAAGCAACTTTGTAATTAATAATTACTTATTATGTGGTTTTCTATAAATGTTGTTGGATAAAGCTTATAAGCTCTTAAATTTTTTAGTTTTTCTTTATGATCAATTTGATCCAGACAGAACTTATAACGATATAAACATTCTAAAAATATCTAAGATATCTGGTCATCTACTGTTCAAAAACAGAAAAGGAAAAAAAAAATGGAACATTGTAAAGTGAATAAATATTTTAAATTTTCTTTTCTGTTTTGGAAATCTATGTAGATGCTGTTGTAGTTAAATAAAACATATTCACTTAAAATAATTACAAGTCCAAAGTGGCTTTTTTATGTGTATTTCCCAATTAAAAGTTAATGTGGGGGATGGTAATTTTGATATTAAAAGGGAGCCTCAGTTTGAAAACATTGAAAAACCATTGTTCTAGATACTCCAATATGATTTATTAGGCAATGAGGACAAGTCCAGTGGGATTGATAAGGAAGACAGTTCAGGACTTCTTAGTATCTCCTAGATGCCTCTGTCATTTCAAATGAGTGCTCTATTCAGATCAACTCTACATAAATGTTTATTTTGTTTAAGAATTGTTTATAAGGTTAATAAAGCAGAAAAAGGTTTTACTTAAATATTACCATCAAATTTGCAAAATACTGCAAGCCCACTCTTGATAAATTGTGACTGATTTTCCATTATATGTTGTAATGTAAGCTCATAGTGGGTAGTATTGGTAGCCCATAAATGTGGTGGATGATATCTTTTTAAAAATTATTTATTTATTTTGGTCATACAGTATTGCATGTAGGATCTTAGTTCCCAGACAGGAGAGCAAACCTGTTCTCCTGCACTGGCAGGCCAGAGTCTTAACCACTGGACTGCCAGGGAAGTTCTGTGGCTGATACCTTCTTACATTTGGTATCTGTAAGGTACCTTTTCATTCAGTGGATGCTCACATATTTTCATGGAAGGAGTTTATCTGAAAGATATTACATTATAATTCCTTCCCTACAACAAAATGTCAATATTACCTATGGATTAAGTGGCCTCAAGCTTTGTTTACCATCCCTTAATTTTATCTTCTCTTTCATATGTGTATGTGATGTATATGTAAATAGATATGTGAAAGTCGCTCAGTCATGTCTGACTCTTTGCGACCCCCTGGACCATATAGTCCATGGAATTCTCTAGACCAGAGTGTTGGAGTGGTTAGCTGTTCCCTTCTCCAGCAGATTTTCCCAACCCAGGGATTGAACCCAGGTCTCCTGCATTGCAGGTGGATTCTTTACCTGCTGAGCCACAAGGGAAGCCCAGGAGTACTGGAATGGGTAGCCCATCCCTTCTCCAGTGGATCTTTCCAACCCAGGAATTGAACAGGGTCTCCTGCATTGCAGGTGGATTCTTTACCAGCTAAGCTACCAGGGAATATGTAATGATTTATATATATGATGATTATATATTATATAATTATATTGTATTATATATGATTATATATTATATGTAGTATAATATATGTAATGATCAATTCTTTAGTGGGTCTTTTTCTAGTTTGCTTCTCTTCAAACTTATACTTTAAGAGAGCAATGACCATCAAATAGTAACCTTGCTTTTCTTACTTTATTTCCCTGATGTTTGAAAGAACATATGGATATGGTCACCTTATGATACATCTTAATCTGGAAATCAGACGCCAAACTAAACAAATACCATCCTTGGTAAGCAGTTGTGGATCATTGTAGTCCTGGGTGCTATGCTGAGTCTTGTCCAACCACAGCTGTTCTTGGCAGCTTTTACTGCGGGTGTCTTACCAAAATATTATTATTTGTGTTCTGCTCACTTCCTTCAATCCTTTTTTGAAATACCATTGATGCCAGCTTTGGCTTTCTTTTCTGGCTCTTCATCTCACTTTCCTCCCAGCAGGCAACATTGTCCTCAAGTATTCTTTCGTTTGATATGCTCAGAATGGAAGACACAAAGAAATAAAACATGACTTGGCCCTCAAGAAACTCCCAATTTTAGTGATTGGAAACGAAGATGCAAACATTTTTCAATGGAGCATAAAATGAGTCCATAGAAGTAAGGAAAGATGTGTGAAGCAGTGCAGAAGCAGAATATTTCTGTTTAAAAGAATATGGACCAAGAAGATCATCTGGATGAGGGGATATATGAACTACTTTGTTTTTATTTAGCTGCAAATAATAGTATTCCTTTATTAAAGAAAGCTTAATATATGTTCTCATCAAATTCTCTTTCCTTGTTCTTAATAATTTGTACCATTGAAAAAAATTTTCTCTATTTTAAATAGATTAATTAAAGTCTAAACACATTTTCATCCTCATACCTGTGACATATAAAGTATATTGCCTTAGTCTTGTTTCCTCCTTGCATCTCGTTGTTTTGACTTCCCATTTGATATTTCTATGTAAGGATGCTATTAAGTATTTCCACAAAGGATTTGAATATTTATTTTTCTCTTTAGAGCCATCCTGTGGCTCAGCTGGTAAAGAATCTGCTTACAATGCGGGACACCTGGGTTTGATCCCTGGATTGGGAAAATCCCCTGGAGAAGGGAAAGGCTACCCACTCCAGTATACTGGTCTGGACAATTCCACGGACTGTATAGTTCATGAGGTTGCCAAGAGTCAGACACAACTGAGCAACTTTCACTTTCACCTTAGAGCCATCAACTTTACCAAGTAGGGAATTTTCTTTAGATCATTTAACATGTTCCCCTACTCCTCAGTTCAGTTCAGTTCAGTCGCTCAGTCATGTCCAACTCTGAGAATTTGTGGACCGCAGCATGCCAGGCCTCCCTCTCCATCACCAATTTCCAGAGTTTACTGAAACTCACACTCATTGAGTCAGTGATGCCATCCAACCATCTCATCCTGTGTCACTCCCTTCTCCTCCCTCCTTCAATCTTTCCCAGCATCAGGGTCTTTTCAAATGAGTCAGTTCTTCGCATCAAGTGGCCAAAGTATTAGAGTTTCAGCTTCAGCATCAGTCCTTCCAATGAATATTCAGGTCTGATTTCCTTTAGGATGGAGTGGTTGAATCTCCTTGCAGTCCAAGGGACTCTCAAGAGTCTTCTCCAACACCACAGTTCAAAAGCATCAATTCTTTGGTGCTCGGATTTCTTTATAGTCCAACATTTCTCATGAAGTACTCTGCATATAAGTTAAATAAGCAGGGTATACAGCCTTGCCGTACTCCTTTCCCTATTTGGAACCAGTCTGTTGTTCCATTTCCAGTTCTAACTGTTGCTTCTTGACCTTCATACAGATTTCTCAAGAGGCAGGTCATGTAGTCTGGTATTCCCATCTCTTTCAGAATTTTCCACAGTTTATTGTGATCCACACAGTCAAAGGCTTTGGCATAGTCAATAAAGCAGAAGTAGATGTTTTTCTGGAAATCTCTTGCTTTTTCAATGATCCAAAGGATGTTGGCAGTTTGATCTCTGGTTCCTCTGCCTTTTCTAAACCCAGCTTGAACATCTGGAAACTCTCAGTCCCTGTACTGTTGAAGCCTGGCTTAGAGAATGTTGAGCATTACCTTACTAGTGTGTGACATGAGTGCAATCATGCAGTAGTTAGAGCATTCTTTGGCATTGCCTTTCTTTGGGGTTGGAATGAAAACTGACCTTTTCCAGTCCTGCAGCCACTGCTGAGTTTCCCAAATTTGCTGGCATATTGAGTATAGCACTTTCACAGCATCATCTTTTAGGATTTGAAATAGCTCAACTGGAATTCCATAACCTCCACTACTCCTACAGATCTTGAAAGGCAGGTAGAAGTTCCCTCTTTGCTCTGGTCTTTCTATTCTATTTTTAAATGTTTCTTTTATAATAGGCATCTTACTGTATTCTGCCATATTTTCCACTTTGAAAAATAATTTCAGAAGTTACTGTGGCAGTGAGAAAAGAGACTATGTCTCAAATTGAATTCAAAAGGTTCTCCCTTGCAAATAAATATTTTTAATTCTAATAGTCCATTTTCCTTCTTTCGTACATGTATTTTCCACCACATCATTATCCAGCTAACTCTCCTTAATTGACATCTGGCTTCATAGATCTTTTGATGGGCTAGTTCTGGGTCTGCATATTTTTGTAAGAGTCAAATATATATTTTAAAAATAGTATGTTAAAGAGAGGCTTATATTTAAGCCTTCTGTTTAGTATCTATGTATTAGTTTGGTTGATGTAACAGAATAATAGCCACTTTAGCTACACTATAGAATATAGCTTACGGTTAAGGTTATTATGTAGCTTAAAGAAAATAAAAGTTTGTTTCACTCTAAATATAAAGGTCAAAGCCTAAGCAGCCCACTGCCCTTTTGGCGGCCCCCTGGTTGTGGGAATTCGGGCTACTTCTATCCTGTTGACCTCTGATATTTCATATACAATTTATAGGTTGACTGGTCTCCTGACACCCTGTTCACATTCTCACTCGTGGGTAGGGGATAAGAAAAGAATGATGAGGAGAAAGACACCTCTTTTAAACACAAGACCTAGAAATTGCCCATATGATTTTTACACATCCCCACTGGTTAGAACCTAGACACTTCATCACCCCATTTCACTGTCAGGGAGGCTGGGTGACTAGCTTGAAATGACATTAGCAGAGAAGTATTCAAAATATTGGCAAATGAACTACCAGTCTCTATGCTATTCTACACCTGTAACATCCCATCTTCTCCTCCTCCAACCCAGACCTCCTGCCTTTAAATCCACCTGTCCCTCACCTTGCTGAAGAGTCTTGCCCAGGCCTTTTGTATGACATTTAGTTTATTGGTTCTTTGATGTCCTCGCCCAGCAGAGTCTTCAGATATCAGATATCATGGTGTGATGTCATTTATCTCTCTCCCTCTCTTCCAGTGTCCACTTTTGAACCTCAGACTCCTCTTATAGGTGGCTGTTGCCTCAGCTTTTTGTCTCTTACCATCACTTTTTCTAACACCCTTCCTTTCTGTTTTAGAGCAACCTCAAGTGAAATGACCCTTACTGTCTCCTCTCTGCAAAAGTTATGTTCTCCTTGTCTAGCATTTCCCTGGATTCCACAGGAAGTCTATCAGCCTCATTTTTCCGTTCCTCCCTGGAGCTTCCTCTTGCTACACACAGCCCGCCCCCCGCCCCCCAGTCCCTGCAAACAATGACGAGAGTCCTAGCTGCCTGCTCTGTTACTCCAGTCAGTTGCTTTGTCTCTTCTTTCATCCTGGGTTGGGCCCTAAAGATAATTCAGAAAAGTCATCCTGGAATTTAGGGGGAGAGAGCAGAAGGAAAATAGCCCTTATTTTATAAAATTTGGTCTTTTTAATAAGGACATTTTATTAAATATTTTATTTACGTTAGGCTTTGCCCTATATATTCAGAAGCTAAAGGGTTTATCAAAACACAAAACTGTGTTGGGATTCTGTGTATCTACACCCCAGCCTGGTTCCGTGGGACCTCCTGAGGACATGAACAAAGCCTCCGTGCCTGCGCTGCAGAATCACACAGAGGGCTTCTGTCAAGCCAGCCCTTTCTTCTTCCTAAAACGGCCTCCAAAGGCAGCCTTTTCCCCCCTTTGATGTAAGCTCACAATTTCCTCACTTTCAGGGATTTAAATTACAACAAATGTTCTGTGGGTTCACCTGTTTTTTTTTTTTCCCGTCTTGTATTTTTTTCCCATTGAGCTGAAATTCACATAAAATAAAATCAACATTTTAAAGTATACACTCAATGTAGGATATATTTTTAAAATTTCACCTTGATTTTCTTCATTTTTACCATAAAGGGTCAAGATACCCTTTCTTTTTTGTAATTTTTAAATAAAAATTGTATATATGGAAGGTATACAACATGATGTCTTGTTATATGCATATACAGTGAAATGAATTCTCTAGTGAGGCTAATTAATATATCCATCTCCTTGTATAGTTACTATGTGTGTGTGTGTGTGGTTGGAGCACCTAAAATCTACTCTCTTAACAAAGTTCTGGTGTACAGTACAGTATTAAGTAGAATCTTCATGTTGTACTTTTAGCTGTCTAGACTTATTCATCCCGTATCACTGCAACTTTATGAAGGTTCGCCCATTCTGAGGTACCGTGGTATCTACCGAGTCCATTGTTGGCCAGCTGCTCTCCTCCATTGTTAAACTGGGGCCTCATAAATTTCCCCTTAGAGGTCCTCCCTCTTTACAAAAGCTGCCTGGTTTCTGCTTCTTAACCAAGAAGCCTTCTTTCCATCCTACAGCTCTCAAGGAAAGCCAAACACACCGAAGTTCTCACCTTTCCTTCCCAGCCTTTCCCTATTTCCTCCTCCTTCCTAACACCTCATTCTTTTATTTATTCTGTCCACTCCAGTAGTCTCACCTACCATTCACTAGGAATTGCTTAGGTGCCAGATGTTATACTTGTTAATCTCCACATCCCAGTGAGGTAGATATTCTCGTTTTACAAAGAGGAAACAGGCAAGAGAGGTTACAAAGCCTGCAGAAGGTGGGGAACTAAATAGTGGCTGAGCCAGGATTGAAATCCCAGCCTGGCTGGGAAGCCAACACTGTGTCACACTGCCCTGCAGACATACATGTTCTGCTTTTAAAGAGGTCACACAGAGTAATTGAAACAACCTAACAGTCCAAAAGCTTCAATTTCAATTCCTGACTCCATCATTTTGTTTGTGTCCTAGCCAAGTTACTAAACTTCTGAGTTCATTTTCTCACTTGTAATATGGGGTCAATGATCAGTTCTTTCATTCAAAAAAGTATTACAGAGCATGTTTTTTTAAAAGATTTTTTTGATGTGGACCATTTTTTAAAGTCTTTATTGAATTTGTTACAACATTGCTTCTTTTTTTTTTTTTAACCGTTGGCTTATTTTCCATGAAACATGTGAGATCTTAGCTCCCCAGCCAGGAATTGAACCAGCACTCCTTGAGCTGGAAGGCAAAATCCTAACCACTGGACCACTGGGGAAGTCCCTATGGAGTACTTTTTATGTGCTGGCCACAGTTCTAGGTTCTGAGGGCACAGCCTCGGGTAGACAGATGTTACCGTGCTCTCAAGGAACCAACATGTTAGTGGGAAAGCAGATAATGAATATACATATCTTGTAAGCACTTTAAAGAAAAATAAAATAGGGGGAAGGAGAGCATGAAAGAAAAGAAGGAAAGACAAGACCGCTCCAAGAATGTAAAACTTAAGTGGAGACCCGTAATAAATAAGGAGCAATGCACAGAGGGAGCAATGTGGTTATTCTGGGATAAGAATATTCTAGGCAGGAGAGTAGAAACGGCCAAAAGCAAGATTTAGTAGAAACTAACACAAAAGCTTGTAACTATTAAATTAATTCTGACAGTGCATACAGATTGATATATTTCAGGTGCATAAATATTGTCTTTTCTTCTTCAAAGTTTTCGTGTGTTGCTAACACTCGATAGTTCCTTGTGCAAAGAATCAGTGAGAGCTGCACACATCTTAAAACTTCCTGTTTTGCTTCACTGCCAAGATGCACAGGTTCTTTGAGCCTGCTGCCAACACCTTTTACTGCCCCTGCTGTCTCCTCTTTGTATCCAGTGGCCAAGTAGCTTCACCCCAGGGTGAACCAACCTCTCCCAGTGTGAAAAATCTTTATTCTGCCAAGCTTTTTGACACAAAGTTACTATGTTTATCCTCAAACCATAGAAAATCCCTACTCCTGCCTCTAGTTTTCCATACCCCCAGTCCCCTCCCATTTCCCCAGGAGCACAATGAACAGCTTCTTCCTTTCTTTCTCCAGCAGCACTCCCCTCGCCGTTCTATAGACAGCGTCTCTGGCCTCCTTGTTTCTGATGTGATACACGTTGCTTATTCTGGCTTTATGCTTTCTCGCACTTTAGAGAAGAGGTTCTTCATGGCGTCCTTTGAACACCCCTCAGCTCCTGTGAGACTCTTCTCTTTTACTACCACCTTAAAGACTGTTCTTGTCACCCAGTACTTGACAGTGTTGAGACCTTGTGGAACCCATTTAACTGGGCTGGATGTTCCCCTTCAATATTCTCCTCAGAGCCTGAGACGACCTCTGCCTCTGATATAAGCCTACCCGTCTCCTCTCTTCAGCAGGTGCAATCACTTCCTTTCCATTTTCTTGATCTCTGTGTCATCCGAGCTGAGCTTTCCATCGCCTGAAATCCTCTGCCATCCCTCCTGCAAGCCCTTTCGCACTAGCTCCTCTTGCTGTGCTGGGGTAGCCACAGGTAGCTTCCCCGGGTTCCCTTTCATTCTGGACCCTTGAAATAGGCATAGTCCACTTTTACTGAGAAACTGTTTGTGGCAATCTGCTAGAAATAGCCTTTTCCCCCTCGTCTAAAAAGACACGCTGACAGTCTCTCCATTTTGAAACCCCTCTTCTCCCTTTACATTGCACTTGATTGCACCACATGCAAACCATGCTTTTGGTGCCCTCTCTTGGAGCCACAGTGGAATTCTTGAAGAAGAGAATGGGTTGTTTTTAGCCTCCGCCTGTTCGATTTATGGATACGTATTAGAGTGTGATACACATTTAAGTTTGAGAACATATTCATGGATCACATATGACCCTGCTCAGAGGGGTGATCTGCTTCTTCAGGCTCTCACCAAGTTGTTCTCCTCATGTTCCTCCTCCTTTCTGCTTCGGGTCCCATGGATAGATAGAGGACCACTGTGTATGTTCACCATTTGCCTCCTCCTGACTCATTAAATAATGTGCAACAACAGCGGATCCCATGACCCTGGAACTCTCCCATATTCACTTCACTTGGAGTAGCTGTGCTTTCTTATGCCCCCGTTCATGCACCTCTTTCATATAGGAAAAGCACCCATGATTTTTCTCCCACATGCTTTGAATTCAGGAGGATGCATGTGATCCATCTATCTCTGTGAAGTAGCTGAAGCATCATAAGGTCATCTGGGTATCTGTCAAGTCAGGAGAGAGGGCAGAGTCAGAGGCAGAGTGTAATCTTCCTCCAGATAGCATGATATAGTCTCCAAGTGAGAAGTGAAGCTATTTCTAGTTATGTTTGATTCAGAAACCAAATTAGTAAACATGAAACTCCAGAACCATCAAATTACTGGGTTTGGGAAAACCTGAAGCATCAGCTGAGCATTAGTCCTATTTGATCACCCTCTCTTTATTCCATTTAAAAGTTTTCATCTTTATTTATCTTCATTTTGCACTCTACTGTTCATTGATTCCCTTTTAATCCCAGACGCCCTGCCTGCTGTATTCAGCAGACTCTTCCTTCTCTCAGATCTAGAGGAGTCTAAGCTGATTTCCTGTGGTTCAGTTCTCAACCACTTAAAAGAAAGGTTGCAGCTTTTTCTTTTGTAGTCGGGTGGGTTTGATTGTTTAAAACAAGCTTTCTTTCAAAGAATCTCAACAGACTATACAAAAGCTTAATCTTCATATCTGTATATAGACTAAAATAAGACCTGCGGTGCACCATCTGAGGGTGCTTGTTCTTTGATTTTTAAAGACATTTTAAAGCTCCTTTTTGTCTCCTTTTCTGCCTGAAAAATTAAATTCTAGTGTTTTTAGTGAACAATATATTAATCTTAATCATGCATACATATTTTGGATTGGTCTTTTCTCTTTCTTCTAAAACGGCATTTAGCATTGCAGTTTTTATTTCTTCTACTGCTAAATCTGATTCCCTTTCCTCCAGTGTTTATTCACCCTGCTTTGTTGCCTTTCTTGGTTTACCCGTTTGTAATACCTTTTCCTTAATCACTTTGAAATCCACGATATTTTCTCCTGTTAGCGCACATCCTCCCTGGGGCACTAGCTGTAGCAAGTGGTGGACACGTTTTGGGTACTCATGAGAACCTGCCATGGAGCTTTGTCCCTTCAGTTGGACGCCAATAATTTCTCCAGCCTGGGTCTCCAGGATCCTCCCAAAAACTGCTCTTCCACAGCATCTCTTTTTTCCCAGATACCAGATGAAGAATAAGGTAGACACTTCATATTTACCCCGGACATGGATCTCTCTCCCTCACTGTGAATTTCAGCACAATTTTAAGAGACATTGACCTTGCACAGCTATCCTCTAGTGGGAATTTTATCAGAAATTCTTTTATATCTCTTATCATAAAATTGCTAATATTCAACATGTTCCATGTCAGCCCTTCGATCCCTCAAAACTGGTGGAGCAAAGGCCTATTGCCCTCATTCATTCAACAAACATTTGTTGAAAGCCTACCCGGGGACACACAGGAACATGTGGATGCCCTGGGGAGATGAATTGTTTGTTCCACATCCTGTTACTAGAGCCAGGGTTTTCAATTATTTGTATACCTTTTTCATTATGTTTAAAATGAGAGATTTATTACCTGCACTACACATTATATAGCTTTACAACTTAAATGTAATTGCCTCGCTATTGCAATTTTCTGAACCAGATCACTTCTGAGGAGGCATAGAAGACGGTTTTTAATTCAAATGATAAAATAAATCACATGTTCCTGGTAAACAGTAGTTATGCCATATATCAGGCACTTCCAGTATTTCAGCTCCCAGTGACTACAACTTCAGGCAACTGACTTAGTAGCTGGGTGGGGGTGGGCACTGTGTGTGCAAGGAAATGGTTGTTCCTTTCCTTGCAAGGAGCAGCCTGGGGTGTGTGCCATGCGTATCCTCTACAAAGATAAGTGGTGACAGTGAAGGCTTTTTTTATGTACTTTAGTGGGAATGAGACCAATTTACAAGTTGCCAGTCTCTAGAAATCCAGCTTCACTGGCACATATATTTTATTTATTCCTGTGATATTCTAATACCCCGTTATGGATGCCCTGGTAGGAACCCTTGGCAACCACCCAGTTGTGCTGCCCTTAACACACCAGGGATATTAAGGGAGAGCCAGATGCACTCCATGCTCTGAAAGACCTCAACCCAATAAAGGAGGCAGCAGTGAAAACAGATTAGTTGCACAAACTAGTAATCAGGCAATCAGAATATGGCTTCTGTTTAAATGATATTTTATAGCAGTAATCTATTTTATAATTCAGAGTTCAGCAAACTACAGTCATTGCAAGCCTAGCCTCTCCTGTCACCTGCTTTAGTAAGTAAAATTTGACTGGAGCACAACCATCCTTATCCATTTACACATTACACATTGTCTGTGGCTGCCTTTGCACTGTAATGGCAGAGTGGAATAGCTGCAGGAGACAGAATGGCCTGCAAAACCAAAATGTTATTATCTGGCCCTTTACAGAAAAAAGGTTTGTTGACCCCTGCAATAAAATATGCATGAACCTATTTCAAAGTGATGAGTTCAAATACTGTTGGCACTTAAAGCTTTCAACTCGAGAATTGCTTGGAGTATTTTCACAATTTCTGTGCAGTGTGGTCAAACCTAGAAACAATAATGAAATATGACCATCCTCACACTAGCAATAATAGAATACCATTAAGCACTGTATAAATGCTTAGAATACTGCCTAGGTATTAATTCTGCATTTAGTGAGAAAATGTTCTTTGTATTTTCTTAGCAATGTCACAAGCCTGACATCCTATTAAGAAAAAAGAAAGTGAAATAAGAAAAACCAAATGTTTTTTCTCTTTCTTCAACAGTCTCTCCCTGCAATGGGATTTGAGAGTCTTACATTTACATTTTTCAAATCTAAATCTAGAAATCAACAAATTGAAATCATTTGTGTTTGAAGAAATTCTCCAGTAGAATACTTGACTGTGATGCATTAAAAAAAAAAAACAAAACCTTGGATTAAATTAATATCTCCTCATGGGATAGTCCCAATAAATATGGTTGTGGCGTACCTCATGATTCGCCTACATTTTTATTTTGCTACTGTGTTTATCAGAATTTGCACTCTCCAGTCTAATTGAACAACATGGACGAAGCGACTTAGGCAGCTGTCAATTTCCATTTCCTATCTGCAGAGTAGAAGCCCTTTATTTCATTTGTAGGACTGTGCCAAGAATTAATGAGATAAAACCTGAAAAACACTGAGCACTATGGTATAAATGTGAAAAATGTTTATTTTCTTTCTCTTTTTTTAATACAGTCTATGATATTTGACCATTCTTTCATGTCATGCTTAATGCAAATGTTCCTGTCACCTTAAACATAGCAAAAGGACTAACCGAGTGAACCAGATGCTCACTGAATGGTTAAGCTGATTCCTTGTCTCGGAAAGCCTTCATCTCTGTCATTACCTGATAATACCATTTCAAGTGATTAAAAAGCAGGGATGCTCACTCCAAAGGGCTAATAATGCAATAATATTGTTAAAAGAAATCAACCGGGACTGTCTTTTATTGTTTCTATCACTTAAATCACCTGTAACTACATTGGAATACAGATCATTAACCTCCCAGAGTCAGCAGGTTTTGGGTTTCTGTCTTTAAGAAAGAATGCAATGGTCTATCGTGAAACCTCAGATTCTGGCATTCATCATATTTTGATCTTGTTATTTTTCTAGAATTTCTTATGAACCAGCCTGGGAAATATTTACTTTTTAATTACAAGAAGAAAGAAATCTCTTCTGATAATTGGAGCTTCTTTAGTCTTGCTTTATTCAACATTCTAATGCCTTTCTTTGTTTCCCACCTAATAACCTCAATCCCCTTGTTTACAAGCTTTCTGAGACACCCTGCTGACAACAGACTAAAAATCCAGTCTCCTGATCACAAGATCTGAGTTTAAAACCAAGCTGGTCTCTTCTGTGTTGTATTGTGTCTGACTCCTGTGTTTATTTCCTCAGTGCTAAAAATAGTGCCTGGCACATAGCAGATGCTCAGTAAATATCTGTTAAACTTAACTAGTAACTAAAGTATAAACAGAACTTCATCTGCAACCATCCACTCTGTGGTCCCTAAATGTGTTCTGCCACTGGCAACCTTGGGGTTCTTTTCAGTATTGAAATCTTACCCACACTTCCAAGGCCCTGCTCCTGGTCCTTCAGTAGCTAAGATGAATTTCTCTATTGAGTTTTCATAGCATTCCCTACTTCGTTTATAATATTAAAGCAATCCATTCATTCTACAACTATTTATTTGTTGTAAAATATTATTTATAAAATATGCAGCGAGCACCCTTTCTGCAATGTTCCAGCACCAAAGATACAGTGGTGAAAAGACTGATAAGGCCCTGCAGGTTTATATGCTGATGGTCATAGTGATAACAGACAAATGTATAACATCAGGCAGTGATGGGGACTCTGACAACAAAGGAGGGAAAGGATTGAAGAAAGAGGGATGGGCTTCTCTGAGCAAAAGGCACGTGAGCAGAGACCTGGATTACACGAGGAAGTGTGCAAGGCCTTGTGCTAGGGGCTGAAAAGATAAAGACGTGAAGCACGCTCCTTGCTCTCATCATCATGAAGAAACTTACCTGCTAGGCGATAATTATTGCCCACTAGTGTCAGAGAACTACAGCTAACACGACCTTTAGAGGAAAGCCATTCTAGTGCCTTGCTGCCTTGCTATTTTAGGTACTTCTGTGTTCCTTGCTATATTGTCAATTTGTCTAGGAAGGAACGACAGGTTGTTCATCTTGGTGTCCGCTGGCGTGTTCACGGAGCCTGGTGCCTTCCCGGGCCAGCAGACTGGTGGGCTTGGCCAGTGCGGTCCTGAGCAGAGCCTTCCCTGCAGAGCCTGGAGCTGGGGGAGAAGGCGCTTGGAGTTCCTTCCGGGCATTCTCCGCAGAGGGAGCCGATTGCTCTCCTTTGTGAATTACTGTCCACACTGAGAACCCGGCAGCAGAGGGTCTGATGAGTGGGAGAGCTGCCAGAGCAGTGCGGGGGTGTTGGGCCCTCGGGGCGCCAGTGAGGTTCATCCTACAGCTTTCTGTTTGAAAAACTTACTGTGATCACAGTGGAGATGAGAGGGCGGAACTTGGAGAAACTCGTACTCTTTTTCTCTCTGTATATATATATCAAAAATGTATCCCAGTACCACACGGGGCAATTTGATTCATTCAGGTTGACAAAACCCTGCCTCTATTTATTTCCCCAGGAAAAGAAGGAATTTTAAATGGAAACCAAATTCCAAAGTCTTCAGAAACTGTAACCCTTATTCGCAAGGCACTTCTGAGAGTTTACTCTCTGGGATAATTGTCTGCTTTAATAAATTGGTTGGCCCTTTAATAAAATGGTTGGCCATTTGTTGAAGCAGAAAGAAAGGCAGCAAGTAAGAAAGAGCAAGTGCGTGATTTGTATGCAGGTAGAAACAGGGCATCATAGACTGTTGATACATGCAGTACAAATAGCTATTTTGAATCCCTAATCTTATTTGTTATACTATTTACATATCAGGTAATATTATCTTGCCTACACACAGTATCTCACCTAATGGTGAAACTAGTCTGGACTGGTCTAGATTTTGTGTCAGATGGCAGAAGTCATTTCAGAGTTGTGGCCATGATCCAATGCAAGCACGCCAGGATTGCACCAGGATAAGAATGACACGATTCTGTACAATTGAAAATCTGTTTCAGAGTCATAGGTAATCGTTGCGTGACAAAAAGTGCCACCTCGCTTCTCTCCCTAGCTCTATTCTTCCTCTATACTTCTCTGTTTTCCTCCTGAATTGCTCCCCTGAGAGCTGCAAGGCACATCCTTTCATTATGCAAAGCCCTTTAGCTCCCTCCAGCTTCTGCTCCCAAACATTCAAACACAGCATGGGAGTGGCAGACTAAAGAGTAAAGAAACCTGGTTTTTGTTGTAACAAGTTCCTACATCTATGTAAACACATGACATTGTTTTAGTAGTGTTCCTACAAACATTAAGAAAAACAATGTCTTCCATTGGGTCAAATGAACATCCTTATCTTATCAGCGTGGGGCCAGTGGCAAACTCATTATGTCAGCAGTTTGGCAATTTATGCGGAAGCCACATAGAAATTGCCAGGGTTATAGGTGCTTAATATATGTTTATTCAGTGAATGAATAAATATGAATGTGGGTGCATAAATTAGGCATTTATATGTGAGGAACTGTTTGAAGGAGTGAATAACATAGGAAGATGATCTGTGTATTTTCAGAGAATTGAAATAAGGAAAACTGTTCCAACTATATGAGGAAAACTATTCTAACTCCATCATAGACATATGCCTTGAGGTGCTTTCAGGAGTGCTGATGTATTTGCCTTATTCAGGTTCATCTCTCCCATTTAATTCTCATAACATATAACATTGATGTGCAACACAGGAGAGGTAATTACTATTACCATGTACAACCTTGGCTTCACTAGAACCAAATTAGCAATCAACCAGATACTTAAAACTATTTAGACATACCTCTATGTTATTTGTATATTTAACTACACATATATTTGAATTCTAGCAAAACTTAGACTCTGTGGATATTTTTCCCACCCATTCCAAAATTCCATCATGATAATTCTCCTACTCTTGTATTATTTTTTAAGTAATTAGAGAATTAAGCATTAGTTGACTGATAACCAACAAATTCTTTTGCTTTTTACTGATGCTGGAGCAGGAGTGGTTTATGACTAGTGGATTGAGGGCAATAGGGACTGGGCAATAGGGTTGACCCCTATGTAAGAAAATCAGCAATCCTATTCACAATATCATGGCATATGGCTCTGATCTAGGCCAATTATTTCCTTTTAGCTAAGATGTCTGCTATGGTGAAAAGAAGTATGGCAGAAGATATTGTGGGATCAAGGAAATAGGCAGGTCATAGAGCTTTGATTCTTGGTTGATTCAGCAAGTCTTATTCATAAAGTAGCCTGGAACTGAAGGAATAAAACCAAGTTCTGAGTAGGAGGAAACTAAATGAGACTAGGGTTCTTGATAAGAAAACTTCAGTTCTGAAAAGGAAATGGAATTCGAATTCAGAACCAAGAATGAGGCTGATTTAAACCGTCTGAATCTTTATGTGGAGATTGGTAGAAACACTTCTGTCCAGTGATTGTGAGGATGTCCCATGAAAAAAGAACAGACTAATTGTATACCTGGCATGCTAATGGAGATGAAGTTATTAACATATTTCTAGGTTCATCCTCATTGTCTCTGAATTAGTACTTAGCTTGTTGTGATGAGGTATATAAGGAATGACACATTCATAACCATTTTGGAGTAGTTTAGGTACTTGTGGTTATGTTTAATGGAATTTTGAAAATATGAAACATATGGTCATAAATGCTAGAGTATAAGATGACTCATTTATAGTAATGTCACTTCATGAATGCATTAAACAATTTTATTGTCTTACATTCAAAAGCTATAGAATGATCTTAAAGTACAAAATGGAGAATTTATGTCTATAAGTTTTCTGCTTTTTGTGGCATTCACTGTAGAAAAGTTGGAAAATTCAAAACTGTAAAGAAATGGATTTTGTGGAACTGTGATACTATCACTCCAAGATGATCGATATTAACATTGTGGTATATTTTCTCAGTATTTCTTTTGTGTGTTATTATATAGCTGTTATATATTGTTAAACATTTTTTTCTAATCTATTTTTTATACTGAACATTGTATCAGGCATTTCCAGTATTATTAAAATATCTGCAAAATCTTATTAATTTTATTGGCTACAGAACTATCCCTTCATATAGATAAAGCTTTATTTTAACTCAACCATTTCTACAATGTTGACCATTTAGGTGGTTTTCAGTTTTTCATTATTATACATAACTTAATGAACATGTTTAGACACATAATTTTTAAAACTCCTGATTACTATATCCTTGAGGTCAATTCCTAGATCCAGAATTATTTTTATTGAAAAAACAAAAAAAAGATAAACCTTTTCTGAGGTTCTTGGTATATACATTGAGAACTTGCCTTCTGAAAATGTTGTAATAATTTATATACCAATCAGTAGTATAGAAAAATGCTCATCTCTTTGTACTATTGCCATACTTAAGATTATTCCAATTTTGCATTATTTACTAATTAAATCAGAAAAAATGTATTTTGTTATTGTTTTGATTTTTACTTGTTTGATTATTGGTGAGTTTGAACACTTTTTATATATTTTAATCACTTAAGTGCCACTTCTTGTCCCTTTTCTATTAACTTTGCTCAGCCGTCAATTGTTAGAAAAATGGCCCATGAACAGAGAAAAAGTACTGCTAATTCTCATTATTCCTAGTAGTTGTGTTGTATAAAGTTGCAGCAAACAATAAATTAGCAAATACCGAACCTCTGTTCCTAGGAAATATAGGGTTAGGTTTCTGGGAGCCTGTGGTCATGTTTTCATCCACCGGTCAATACATACTTTGTTTAGTGTGTTTCTGTTTCAAGGTAGTAGTGGTAATGTTAGTTGCTGAGTTGTGTCCAATCCTGCAGCTCCATGGACTGTAGCCCACCAGGCTTTTCTTTCCCAGCTAAGAATACTAGAATGGGTTGCCACTCCTTTCTCTGGGGGAATCTTCTCAACCCAGGGACTGAACCCGAGTTTCCTGCATTGCAGGCAGATTCTGAGCTACCAGGGAAGCTAACCTAATTTTTATTCTTGATTGATTAACATTAAACTCATAGTCAACAGCACAGTGACTCATGCCCATACAAAGCTTATCTAGCACGACATCACAGCCTTGCACTTAGGGACACTGGACATTTCAGCACTATGCTTGGGGCCATTTCAAACAGCAGACTGACCAACAAAAAGCCCCAAAGTGCATATCCTGTGACAGTAAACATACCATGTGAAGGATGCTGGTTTACAATAGGACAGCTGACACAGATTCAAGCATCAGCTTGTTCAGCCTCAGCTGAGAACATGAGGCTACTCAGAGTTTGCGCTGCTCTGGGCATGTCTGTGAATGATCATGAAAGTACCATAAGTATTGATTGGAGGTTACAAATAAGTTTCAACAAGAAGGTGAATTCACAAATCCAGAATCTATGAATAGTGAGAAATCACTGTATCTTCATTATCTTAGTGATCTGGCCCCAGGTTAATGGTGATAAATATGGGTGGGTAATGAAATGAATAGACAGATAAATGTAAATCAATTCTTGTTGAAGCTAAAAGAAAAGTGTTACTTAAATCCTATAATTTTGAAGTATAGACAGGATTTGCAGTACCCACGACACGGAAAGAGCAAAACTGAGAATGGTGAAGCATGTATGCTGACACCTGAGGAGAAAGAGCAGAACAGGGAAATGCAAAAGGCGCCAGCGTGAAGCCAGACAGATTAGAACATGCGTCTCATCAACCAGCTTGTGACCTTGGCTGAGAACCACTCTGGGCCCCTTTTTTCTCCTCCATAAAATCAAGACTAAAACATCTTCCTTAGACTAAACCTTATTTGGGGTACCTTTTCTCTCTTATTCAGCTACAGCCCTAGGACCTTGTGTAATTCCCGAAATATATATGTCAGCTATGTTAGGTGTATATATATGTCAGATACTCAATGACAGAAATGTACCAAAAATGAAAAAAAAAAAAGTATTTAAAGTCCAGAATATTGTACACTTAAAATACAGAATAGAGCATTTTCATTGTAAAACACTTGTCATGTGGGACTAGTCCCTGCCAATGAATAGTTAACACATATTGATCTCTCCATTTCACATACTCGACTGCTCTATATAAATGATTTATGTCAATTCAAATTATATTAATGATTTATTGATTTCTTTATTTTTATTTAACAAACGCTTGCATAGTACTTACTATGCGCCAAGCTTTGTTTAATGCTTAACAAATATTAATTTGTTTAATCCTTGTAATAACACTATACAGTGGGTTTTATTATTAAAACTATTTTATATTAATACGTGAGTCATAGAGGGACTGGGTAACTTCTACAGGGTCACACCACAAGCAAATGGCAGACCCGGGATTTGAACTGAGTGCTTTGGCTTCAGGGTTCATGTTTATAACCTCTACTCACAACAGCCCTAGGAAATTTGAGATAAAGAAGCAGGGGTTTAGTCACTGACCTAAGTTAGCAATGAGCCTATTGGTGTGTCTGACTTTAAAGCCTGTGTCATTAGTATTTATAGCTCCAGGCCACTAGCATTCTGGTAATAAAACAGCAGAGGCTTACAACAGTTTACTACCTATGTTGCTTCTAACTGCTTCTAAAACAAAAGCAACTTGCTTTCTCTCTTCCTGTTTTCTTAATAATGCAGCTAGATTTTCATTGCTATAATTAGAGGTTTTCTTTCTGAGTCCTGAAAGCTGATTTTCATGGAACATGAAAGTGAAAGTGAAAGTTGCTCAGTTGTGTCTGACTCTTTGCAACTCCATGGACTATACAGTCCAAGGAATTCTCCAGGTCAGAATACTGAAGTGGGTAGCCTTTCCCTTCTCCAGGGGATCTTCCCAACCCAGGGATCGAACGCAGGTCTCCCCCATTGCAGGTGGATTCCTTACCAGCTGAGCCACAAGGGAAGCCCATACCTTTGCATAAGCCCTCTTAATTTTTATGGATGCCAATCCATGACTAAAGTCTGATCTGACAAATATACTTACGCCATGGAATATAAGAAGGGAGATTGGGTCATTTATTTTTCTGGAATTGAGCTGCAGGAGTTGCTTGTATATTTTTGAGATTAATCCTTTGTCTGTTTCTTCATTTGCTATTATTTTCTCCCAATCTGAGGGCTGTCTTTTCACCTTACTTATAGTTTCCTTTCTGGTGCAAAAGCTTTTAAGTTTCATTAGGTCCCATTTGTTTAGTTTTGCTTTTATTTCCAATATTCTGGGAGGTGGGTCATAGAGGATCCTGCTGTGGTTTATGTCAGAGAGTGTTTTGCCTATGTTCTCCTCTAGGAGTTTTATAGTTTCTGGTCTTACATTTAGATCTTTAATCCATTTTGAGTTTATTTTTGTGTATGGTGTTAGAAAGTGTTCTAGTTTCATTCTTTTACAAGTGGTTGACCAGTTTTCCCAGCACCACTTGTTAAAGAGGTTGTCTTTTTTCCATTGTATATCCTTGCCTCCTTTGTCAAAGATAAGGTGTCCATAGGTTCATGGATTTATCTCTGGGCTTTCTATTCCGTTCCATTGATCTATATTTCTGTCTTTGTGCCAGTACCATACTGTCTTGATGACTGTGGCTTTGTAGTAGAGTCTGAAGTCAGGCAGGTTGATTCCTCCAGTTCCATTCTTCTTTCTCAAGATTACTTTGGCTATTCGAGGTTTTTTGTATTTCCATACAAATTGTGAAATTCTTTGGTCTAGTTCTGTGAAAAATACCGTTGGTAGCTTGATAGGGATTGCATTGAATCTATAGATTGCTTTTGGTAGAATAGCCATTTTGACAATATTGATTCTTCCAATCCATGAACACGGTATGTTTCTCCATCTGTTTGTGTCCTCTTTGATTTCTTTCATCAGTGTTTTATAGTTTTCTATGTATAGGTCTTTTGTTTCTTTAGGTAGATATACTCCTAAGTATTTTATTCTTTTTGTTGCAATGGTGAATGGTATTGTTTCCTTAATTTCTCTTTCTGTTTTTTCAGTGTTAGTATATAGGAATGCAAGGGATTTCTGTGTGTTAATTTTATATCCTGCAACTTTACTATATTCATTGATTAGCTCTAGTAATTTTCTGGTAGAGTCTTTAGGGTTTTGTATGTAGAGGATCATGTCATCTGCAAACAGCGAGAGTTTCACTTCTTCCTTTCCTATCTGGATTCCTTTTACTTCTTTTTCTGCTCTGATTGCTGTGGCCAGAACTTCCAACACTATGTTGAATAGTAGTGGTGAGAGTGGGCACCCTTGTCTTGTTCCTGATTTCAGGGGAAATGCTTTCAATTTTTCACCATTGAGGCTGATGCTTGCTGTGGGTTTGTCATATATAGCTTTTATTATGTTGAGGTATGTTCCTTCTATTCCTGCTTTTTGGAGAGTTTTAATCATAAATGAGTGTTGAATTTTGTAAGAACTAAACAGACATTTCTCCAAAGAAGACATACAGATGGCTAACAAACACATGAAAAGATGCTCAACATCACTCATTATCAGAGAAATGCAAATCAAAACCACAATGAGGTACCATTACACGCCAGTCAGGATGGCTGCTATCCAAAAGTCTACAAGCAATAAATGCTGGAGAGGGTGTGGAGAAAAGGGAACCCTCTTACACTGTTGGTGGGAATGCAAACTAGTACAGCCACTATGGAAAACAGTGTGGAGATTTCTTTAAAAACTGGAAATAGAACTGCCATATGACCCAGCAATCCCACTTCTGGGCATACACACTGACGAAACCCGATCTGAAAGAGACACGTGCACCCCAATGTTCATCGCAGCACTGTTTATAATAGCCAGGACATGGAAGCAACCTAGATGCCCATCAGCAGATGAATGGATAAGGAAGCTATGGTACATATACACCATGGAATATTACTCAGCCATTAAAAAGAATTCATTTGAACCAGTCCTAATGAGATGGATGAAGCTGGAGCCCCTTATACAGAGTGAAGTAAGCCAGAAAGATAAAGAACATTACAGTATACTAACACATATATATGGAATTTAGAAAGATGGTAACGATAACCCTATATGCAAAACAGAAAAAGAGACACAGAAATACAGAACAGACTTTTGAACTCTGTGGGAGAATGTGAGGGTGGGATATTTCAAAAGAACAGCATGTATACTATCTATGGTGAAACAGATCACCAGCCCAGGTGGGATGCATGAGACAAGTGCTCCGGCCTGGTGCACTGGGAAGACCCAGAGGAATCGGGTGGAGAGGGAGGTGGGAGGGGGGATCGGGATGGGGAACACGTGTAAATCCATGGCTGATTCATATTAATGTATGACAAAACCCACTGAAATGTTGTGAAGTGATTGGCCTCCAACTAATAAAAAAAAAATAAATTAAAAAAATAAAAATAAAAAATAAAATGATCAACTCTGCTAGGAAAAAAAAAAAAAAAAGAAGGGAGAAAAAAGAGTCTTAGCCCATTCCAGAACTAAGAATGGGCAGGAGATTGTTAAGATTAACAGCTTGAGCCTTGGACTGATGCTGTATGCATTCACATCAGGCTGCTCTGCTACTGGCTGTGAGGTTTTGGTAAATCGCTTCACCTCTCTGCACCTCAGTTTCATTTATAAAATTGAACAGTCTACCTATTCCAACAATGCTTGTATTGGTATGAAGATTCAATGAATTAATACCTATGAAGTTCTTAGAAAGGCCTTGGCACATGGTCAACACACAAATAAAACTTCATCAATAGAAGCAGTATTTTAAAATTATCCAATTATCATTACTAGTTTTACAGCTTCAACACTTGTGTACTAGTAAGTTTTCAAACTTTGTGATTACACACCTCTACCATTAAAACTGGCCTATGCACAAATATCCTTACTTTATGTATAGATTGTCAAAATGTGTAGCAGTGGTTTGTAGTAATAGATTGCATGAAACTTTAAACTGGATCACAGCAATGATTCACCAAGTCTTGGTTTATCTTTTCCTAATGCCCCTAAGCTGCCCCTGGATCCTTGTACCCAGACCTCTCCTCCCCACAGAGCTCTTTGCTCAAAGCTACCTAGGGCCTTCTCTAGTCTTTCTCAGTTTCAATGGCTTGCTGTAGAAAAGAGGGTAACTTCTTCTGTCGAAGGAAAGTAATTATATCCATTACCATCTGGGAACAATAATAGTCCCTTAACGCTCTCAAGATTATTCAAGTACTCAAAAAACATCCTGTGTTATCCCTACTGAATCCTTGATCAAAGACCAGAAGTCTGGGGGGGTCAAGGCAGGGTCGACCTCAAATTGATTCTGCTTCTCACTTTTTTCCTTATGCCATCTCCCAGCACCAATTCCCTTTGGTGAGCGAATTGGTCCCTGGCAGGGGCTGGAGATGAATGCTTTGCTTGTGAAAGTCGCTTAAAACTTGAATTTAGAGTGCTGGCTTCAGCATCACTTTTACTAAAATTGGAATAATCCAGAGAAGATTAGCCTGGTCCCTGCTCAAGGATGACATGCAAATTTGTGAAGTGTTCCAGACTTTTTTTTTTTTACATATATACACTACTATGTATGAAATGAGGGCAGGAGGAGAAGGGGGTGACAGAAGATGAGATGGTTGGATGACATCACTGATTCAATGGACATGAGTTTGAGCAAACTCGGGGAGATAGTGAAGGACAGGGAAGCCTGGCACACTACAGTTTGTAGGATCGCAGAATCGGATAGGACTTAGCAACAGACGACAACAACGTATAAAATAGATAACTAATGAGAACCTACTGTTTAGCACAGGAAACTACTCTGTTCTGGGTGACCTAAATGGGGAAGAAATCCAGAGTGGATATGTGTACCTATATAACTGGTTCACTTTGCTGTAGAGCAGAAGCTAACACAACATTGTAAAGAAACTATACTCCAGTAAAAACATTTTTTTTAACTAAAAAGAAAACCTTAGAGACATTGAAGACCATATATACATGAGAGGAGGTCAGGGAACTGGTTAGTGGAGAATGCTGAGAACCAAGGATCCAAGTTTGAGCTCACTCCAGTTGTAAAAGAAACATAGAAATCATTGAGAAGTGATGCTCTTGAAGATAGACAGGGTTGAATCCTGCTTTTATGAAACTCTGTATACTCATTCTGCTCATTTTTTTCTCTTCCATCCCAAGGAATAGAAAATCCTAAAATGTAGAAGGAAAAGAAACCTTTTTATACCTTCATCTCTCCTTCATAGCCCAAAGTCACATTTAGCTTTGGAAAAAATATTTCCTGTAACAACCCATATGTCATATGAGTAGCATAGAAAAGGGAAAACATAGATCCCAAAAGGGGGACTGTTTTTATACATCCTGAGGTACCTGAGAGTATATGTGGATGCACACAGTTGACCCCCCCATATCTGTGGATTCTGCATCTGCGGATTCAACCAACAAATGATTCAAAATATTCAGAAAAAATTCCAGAAAGTTTAAAAAGAGAAACATGAATTTGCTGTGCTCTGGCAACTATTTACATAATATTTACATTATATTTGCAATAATCTACATAGTATTTACATTGTGATGCTGGGAAAGATTGAGGGCAGGAAGAGAAGGGGACAACCTAGGATGAGATGGTTGGATGGCATCACTGACTCAATGGGCGGGAGTTTGAGCAAATTCCGAGAGAGTGAAGGACAGGAACGCTCGGCATACTGCAGTCCATGGGGTCGTAGAGTCAAACACGACTTGGCAACTGAACAACAAGGTATTATAAGAAATCTTGAGATCATTTTAAGTATACAGGAGGATGTACATAGGTTATGTGCAAATATTATATTGCTTTACTTAAGGGACTTGAGTATCTATGGACTTTGGTTCCATGGGGGTCCTGGAACCAATTTCCCATGGATACCAATGGATACCTTTATCCCCCAATTTGCCCCATAGATGTGATATCAAATCATAACCAGGTCCACTCCTGGGAACTGCCAAATACATTCCCAAGAACTTTGGGCTGATTCTCTCCTTTGGCAAGATGTTTTCAAAGGGAAATATCTGTGAGCTACAAAGAGATCCTGGTAGCTCAGTGGTAAAAATCTGCCTGCAATGCAGGAGACTTGAGTTTGATCCCTGGGTCAGAAAGATTCTCTGGAGTAGGAAATGGCAACCCACTCCAGTATTCTTGCCTGAGAAATCCCATGGACAGAGGAGCCTGGCAGGCTACAGATCATGGTATTGCAAGAGTTGGACACGACTTAGTAACTAAACCACCACCACCCTGAAGGGTGAGGTAATGTCTCCTTCCCAATGAACAACAGGTTTGCTTACTGCTTGCTAAGAAAAACAGTGGATTCCCAAACTCGTGCTTTTGGTACAATGCAAACGTACTGTGTGTGCAGCATCTATCTGGCTCCACCACCTTGCCGCTGTAGAATCTGGTGAACAAGGAGTACCAATAGAAACAAGATGCTCATTCTGCTTCTTGTATAGTGAATAATTAAATAGTTTGTTTCTGACCCAGAAACTCATGTTTTTGCCCCCATCTGCGAAATATTAAGAGGACAACTCTTTAGTTGCAGGGTAAAATTGTCTCAGACAAGATAAATAGCTGCCTTCTCTCAAATTACATAGTAGCCTATATTGTATCAGTTCTGTCTGGTTCTTGTATTTCAATAAAAATTCAAAATTTTCCTTGCTTGCTTCTGCAATTTGTCTCAGGAACTCAACAACCATGGCTTTTACTTTCATTTCCACCAACCACAAAAAGAGGAAAATTAGATGTCTTAGAATGTGGCTGTGTATCATAAAATTCCATAGGAAATTAATAAACCTTGTGTGATATGATTTTATTTTTACAGGATAGTCATGACGCTAAGGCAAAGATAATAACTTAAATACCAAGAGACAGAATTGTTTTTTAGATCTATCACTAGTGAACTGCTAAAGGCACAAATTTCAGTCTTGTTTTTGCTAGAGGTCAGTACCAATTAGTGATGTTTTATCAGCAGGATTTCTCTTTCAAAACTGTTTTATAATGTTCAGGTAACTCCCCTACCAGCTACTTGCTTTTTAGAGATGGGTTTACCAGCTCATTATTAATGGATTATTTAGAGGTTTATTATGGTGCCAGGGTTTTTTGTTTTGGGGGTTTTTTTTATGTCAGATCTATTGAAATGGAAAATATAGCATATTTCAAATGGTTTGTAATACAAAAGTTATGTGTACCCTGAAGCCATGAAGGCAATGTGTCCTCTCTTCAGTATGTTTTCTATTGAAGGGTACCTTCAGAAAATAAAGTGACTAGAAACTAGGGAGGAAGGAAGACACTGACCATGAGGCTTTAGGGGAAAACTGTCAAATGTCTTCTTATCATTTAAAATTAAGGAAAATGTACTCAGGAAATGTATACGTTTACACATGTACCTCATATCTCAGTTATTCATTCATCTAATTTGGTTACACAAACATTTATCAAGTGAGTCCTCAGTGCCTAGCTGTGTGCTGTAACCTGAGGGTTCTGCAGGGAGCAAAATGAACTCCTTGGCCACTAGGTGTTTACCAGGCAGTGGAGGAGAAACACACATTCATATTTTCTGTACCAAGTCAGGGGTGTTCTGGAAATGTGTAGAAAGAGCACATACCACATATTAGGGATTCTATGAAAGGCTTCTTAAAGTTGACATTTGAGCTGAATCTCAACTAATTTTTTCTATTAATAGTAGACATTGGGTGGTAATTTTATGCCAGACATGATACTTTAAGTGGTTTCCTTGTTTGTAGTTTTTAAAAGTGTTAAAACAGACAATGAGAGGATTATGAGAAGTTGAAGCATATGCTCAATCAACAAAAGACTATTTTTGTAGAAGAATCATGAAGTTTTTCTTTTGTTTTTCTTTCTTTCTTTTTGATGTTTACAACCCTCCCAAATCTTTCGCTGACAGCCAGGAAACAGAAGGCACCATAGTAACCCCAGCTGCCCCACTCCCAGCTGCCTTCCCAGACTCCGTTTTAATCCCAACTCTGCAGCCCTAGATCTCTTTTTTAAATTTAGAATGTCTGACATATGGAGCCAGTAATACAGCATTGATGAATTTCTTCCTTTTATGTTTTTTTAATGATTTCGATTTTTGTTTGGGGTGAATGTAGTAAAGGCTTTTTAGGTTAAGGATATAAAAAAGAAATGTGCTTCCAGATTTCCTCATTCTTAGCAAAGTTCAAAGTTCAAGTGCATTACCTTTGACCCAGTCCTCTCCAGAAGGATTTTGTTTCATTTTGTTGTTGTTGTTCAGTGATGCTCTGACCTGGATTATCATGATATATTAGGCTTGATGGGGCTACATTGTTGGGCCAGATGAGATACAGTGTGGGGAAGTCGTTGAGCAGGTGGGAAGTGCTGTTTAATCCTTCTAACAGGGGAGGCTCATGGTGGTACTGAGAAAATGTAAAAAGCAGCAAAACAGGTTAGTAGAGCCAAAGAATAGCAAATATCTCCTTCTGTCATTGTGTGAGCATTTTAATCAAATGGCCTGCCTCATGCAGCTTTATTTTGCATTGAGATATTCCATGTCCCCCAAATATTTCTCAGATGGTGGTAATGAATTGCATTGCCCTCTCGGTTGTAAGAGCGCGGGTATTCTGCTGCGGAGCCATATGGTTCCCATTTATTTTAATGTGTCTTTGACATCAGGAGAATTGCTGAGACAGCAGAGGAAAGTGCTTACAACTTGGACTGCAGCCAGAACTGCGAATATTTATGTTTAGTGACGACTACCTTTTTTTCCGGGTAAAAAACGATATGGTCCTAAGATGGTATCCATGTTGAGATTTTAATAAAATGAGAGTTTATATATTTTGGAAATAGCTGTTACTTTAATAACAGTGAAATGTATTTCTTAAGCATGTAGTTTTAGGGTTTAATTGCACATATGAGAGATTAAGGAAACAAGCTGGGAAGTAGGTGGCATTTATTTTCTCACTGATAATAAAGGAACACACTTTTTGTTTGGATTAACAGCATCACCAAGATAGTAGTCTGCATATGTAATGCTTTCCATCTGTGATTCTTAAGGCTTTTTACAAAGGTAATATTTCTGATAATATTCCTGAGGTAAACATAATTCTGAAAATACTGACGGAGGGCCTGAAAAATGCAGGTGCCCCTTAATTTAATCTGTATAATGGAGATCAGCAAATTCAGAATTCAGATTTTGAATTAAGTACATTATCTAACAATTTATTATTTTCCAAGTATGAGGATAGGATAATAATACTTTCTCTAATTCATTAGTGATATGGTATGCTTACAATAAAGAAGCATTCTTTAAAAATGAGACGACAAAGACCTCAGTAATAATCAATATTCCATATGTAAATGTTAATATCAGCTCTGTAGAAATCTTAGATTCTCTGGAAAATGATTATGTTATCTAAAGGAAAATACATACTGTTAACAGAGAAAAGTGGTGATAACATTGATCAATTTCTGTGAAATTGTTCTCACTAGAAATAAAGTCAGATGGCCAGTTGAATATATGAAACAGGGAAAAAATTTTTGAACTTTCAGTTGTTTGAGACAGAACTAAACAGAATGCAGGGTCCAGATTTAGCAAAATACTTTAATATTATATTTTCTTTCAGATATCTTGCTAAAGGATTTTAATATATAAACTTTATTTAAGTGATATGTTATATAAACACACAATTTATCATATAAAGACCAGAAGGAAGACTTCATATCAAATACAGAATTAGAATCCCAAGATTCATGATGCCTAGTACTATAAATTTGATGGATGAATTGATGAAAAAGGAAAATTAGAGTGAAACTTGGTTATCATTCAGTTAATGGTATTATTTTAATCAGTGGTTTAATCTAAATATGTTTTAGTTTAACAGTTCATTATTCCCAGTATTAATTGCATTTGATATTGATAGATGGGGCTTTCTAAGTCACATTGCATTTTCAGTGGGCATCAGTTTAATGTAAGCAGTGAAAGGGTTAGTGCTAAGTCAACTATAAAGATTAAAGATAAGAGAGAACATGACTTCTTTTTAAAATTTTTGTTCTTTCAATTAAAAAAAATTGTATTGGAGTATAGTTGATTTACAGTGTTGTATTAGCTACAAGTGTACAGCAGAATGAATCAGTTATAAACATATATCAATTCTTTTTCAGATTTTTTTCCCCATATAGGTTATTACAGAATACTGAGTAGAATTCCCTGTGCTACACAGTAGGTTCTTATTCATTTCTTTCAGTTTTTTTATTTCAAATTTATAACTTTCAAAATACAGCATTTATTCCTTTTTTCTAATAAATATGAGAATAAAATGACCCTCCCCCCCCATTCTTTTAGATTACTCACAAGAATCAGGGGGAAAGTGCAGAGGGCATTTTAATAAACTCAAATGTATGAATAAAAAAAAGCTAGTTCTGAGAAATGACCACTCTTTGTGAGTTAATCATCATAATTATTTATGACATCAAAGCTGGAAGGTCGAAGTTCTCAATTTTTATTTGCAGCTTTCTAAATATATATCAAAATCCTGGGCAATAAACTTTATTTTTTTTCCAAGCAGAGAATTGCAAGTAGATGATTACACTATTGAACCACCCTCTCTGAGTCAAATTCAGCTTGCAATGTGCTGAGCGGCCTGGGCTGTAGCTGTCAAGAGACTGTGGAGAGAGCTGCTTCCCTGCACACGGGTCTCTGGCTTGCTTGTGTGGACGTAGCTGACAGACTGAATAGATGACTACGTGACACGCATGCTCATTATCCAAAACAAAGCGTTGGGCGTCAGGCCCGAAGGGTCAACATTTTATATTATTTCTGTTCTTGTTAAATTTTTTGCTTAAATGCGTATGCAGTATTTGTACATGTCTAGATAGAAAATTTATTATCACATAGTCTTATGTGAGAGAGTTTTTTCTTTTGTTTTGTTTTTGTAAAACTAACAATTTAAACAAAAGATTTTCATCTTGAATTATTTCCACTCAGAAGCTTCAGTGCACCAAAGACGTTATTAGTCTTCAGGGTAATCCATTGTGAAAATTTTCAACCTATTATTAGGATGGAAAATACTTAGGGCTAAATGGTTAAACTACCTAACCTTGTCTGTGAATTATAAACCTATTTCTCCTCTACAGAAGGACTGACGTCAGAATGCTGACTGGTTCTTATGTATGTTTATCATACTTTATATTCTCCAGTCAGTTTGCCGCATTACTGGTACATAAGTTGGTTGGTTGGTTGGAGATGGGAAGAATGGCATTTAGGGGCTGAAGAGACAGATGTGCTGCAGTTTGACAAGCAGTTAGAGCTATCATTCATACTATAGGGAACCAGATACAAACTGGAACTTGATATCTTAAACGTCACTTCAAGTGGGAGCTGCCCTTCCTTGATTTTTGTTTTTGAATGCTGCTTTCATAGAAATAAGGGCAATAGTAAAAAAAAAAAAAAAAAGTCCCTAATTTGATGGGTCCTGACATTTTCTTACTTTTACCAACTTTGTCTCCATTCTGATGGCCTTTTAGGAAATACAAAGCACTTCAATTACAAAACATTGGGAATACCCCAGTATTGTCCCTAACAGATCCAGTGTTTGGAAAAGTCTGTCTTTCATGATTGTTTTTGCACATGTTATATCTTTCATGACATGAAAGTGTTATTTGCTCAGTCCTGTCCCACTTTTTTTGACCCCATGGACTGTAGCCCACCAGGCTTCTCTGTCCATGGAATTCTCCAGGCAAGAATACTGGAGTGGGTTGCCATGCCTCCTCCAGGGATTGAACCCGGGTCTCCTGCATCAGAGGCAGATTCTTAACTGTTTGAGCCACCAATGAGGCCCTATATCTTTCATCACTAAATATAAAATAACATCCTGAGTATAACATACTATTGATTTGGCCACCACTTTGTGTTATATACTTCAGGTAATTTGAATTCTGTTCACAGTTGGAGGAAAAATACTCCCAAATAGTCTTTACTTTCATTTGCCTCTCATTTACCCGTGCCTTAAGACATTTCCTTTTATTAATCTTTTGGAATTGTTCCCACTTGAAAGATTTACTACTTCCCTAAATATCTTACTTGAACAAAATAACGAAAACAAACAAACAAAAAAAACACAAAAATAACAATTATGGTAAGTAGATTTGAGAAACTTGAGAATGTGACATAAGGGAATAAAAGGGAACAATTAGAACAAGGAAGAATTACTTTTGACAGCAAACTTGCTTCATTTTCAAAGGAACTACTCCTAATTGCTTGATTGCTAGATCCGTTTCACTCCTTACTTGTGGTTAAGATCTGATACCATGTGTGTGACACCGTGATCAAGAGGGGCCAATCTTGACAATTGTGTCAAGCTGGAGAAGATGTGAAAACATGATCACAGGAGATTTGTAGAAGTCACTTGGAAAGACTGAGGACATATTTTTAAAAATCTTAATAACTTTAACCATTGGAAGTTGATTTAGTATCTAAGCTGTTATTGTTAATTCCTATGCAAATTATTTTCTGGTGACACTGGGGTCTTTGTTTGAAAGTTAGATTTCATGACTTCATAACGGATATGATCTTGTTCTTCAAAAGGTGAGAAACAACATATTTTCAGAGCCCCTGATTAACTTGGCCTGTATGATTTAAGAAAACAAGTTTTTATTACCCAGGATTTACCAAGATAAACTAATTTCAACAATCTCACTTTGCTTCTACTAAGTTCCCCCCCCAAAAAAAATAAACTCAATATTGACTTACAAATCATCTGGTATTTTCCTTTTGAACGTACTGCATAGGAGAAAGAAGTATACTATTAACTTCATCAGACCCAAATGGTAGAATTAATATTTTCCACAATTTTCCCCTTGTTTAACATCAGACTGGACCAAAAACTCTCAACATCCATGTGCCAACTTCAGAGCCAAAATACATAGTTCTGTTTATTGTTGTCTGCCTTTCCACCTATATCTGGACTTTGCTGATAGCTGTTGACACTAGAAGAGCCAAATGTGCACTAAGAGGGTAGCTGAATTACTCCTCAAGCACTTGCCCCAGAGTGACTGCGCTATAGTGAAATCAGTGATCCAGAATCTTGTCTTCAGTTTCACAGGCTCAGACACATGATGGTCTCTGTGCATACAGAGAGAGCAATCTCAGATGCAATGACACACACATTCACAAATGTCTGAAGTATAAACCTGAAAGCAAATTTGATTATTTTCAGCAAGAATAGAATTGACAAGTCAATCAGATAGTCTTGTTGACTTTTGAAATTATGTTCCAATGTGAATGAACAGGTTGGTTTATGTGTGTAGAAATGGAGCAAGGTTGGTTGCATTTTCTTAGAGCCTGATGTGAGGCAGCTTTGATATTTTGATATACTCATCTTCTCTGTAGGATCAGAATATTCAGAATATGTGTCTCCTCAGAGCACTGGCTCCCCTTGGATGGCCCTGAAAACACACTGTACAACTCTTAACTTTGGCTTCCATTTTTTAAACATGTATTTTATTGAAGTATTGCTGATTTATAATGCTGTGTTTATTTCTGCTATAGAACAAAGTGAGTCAGTTACACATAAATATATATATATTCTTTTTCATATTATTTTGCATTGTGGTTCATCACAGGATATTGAATATAGCTCCCTCTGCTATATAGTAGGATTTTTGTTGTTTATTCATTCTATATATAATAGTTTGCATCTGCTAATCCCAAATGGCTTCCATTTTTAATCCACTCTGAGCATGAGCTCTTTATATAAATGTTTTGTATAACTTATTTTATCTACTTACTTTCTCACCCTGGCATCATTAATTAGTTTCTCAACTCTCTTCTTCATTCATTTTTAAAAGCATTTTAAAGATGGGTAGCTTCTGCAGATAACTAATGCTGGTTACTCTGTGCTGTTTATTCCTTTAATTTACAAGGATCAATATTATCTCCGTAATATGTGATGATTTTACACCAGTACCAGTACAGCCTGACGTGCTAGGCATAATGGTGGCCCCGAGAGCTGTGTCCTGGTTAGGACAAATAATACTGCTGCACTGAGACACTTCTGCTGCAGGATGGTAACTAAATGAGATAAAAGAAGAGGAGCTGGAAGGCAGCAAAAAATTAGCATTGCATATGAAAACAGACTAGTTATTTTTCAAAGCGGTAATGAACGCCACCTTCTCCTTCATTTTTTTTTTCTTGCTCTTGACCTCACTGTAGTAAAATGAACCCTGAACTCTGTAGAGACACAACGTTGAGTTCAGTTATTCTGTGAAGGGCACAGATTACTAGGTAGGTGTATCATCGAGGTTTCAGATTCCCTATGGCAGATGTGGGATTTAATCTGTTTTTCTCAGATTTGAAAAACACAGACTCTTTTTTGATAACTTCATTCTGTGATTGTTAGTCAAATTGGTTCTGGAGGCAAGAGATAGCCCACAAGGGCCTGTTCTAGGGCCCCAGTTCAATCATCAAAAGAGAGACATGAGTGCCTCCTAAGTTTAGGAAAGCCACATTTAAAATATTCCTCATAAGGCTAATCTTACAGCATCTCAAAACCTTCCTTTTAAATGTATTCTGTAAGCATTTTGATCATGTTTCTAATGTGCTACTTACAATATGCAAGTGCTGAAACAAGTATAAGCACGTTTGAATTATAAGCTGTAGTGGACAGGAAAAAGCGTGAGTCCATGTGCACTTTGACAATGTTAGAAATGCCAAGAGCCCAGGTGAAGGGTTCCTACTCTCTGCCACTGTTGTCTTCTTCCAAGCTTTGGAAAATCATCTCTTAACAGTTTTCTGGGAAAAGTATAATATGGCTTTTTGTGAAAGGATGGTACAGTAGATTCATCCAAAAGGTGGAATTCTTTTATAATCTAAAAATGCAGGTACAAAATCTGAATAAAAATTTCTAAAGGAAATTCATGTACACTACTATGAATTATCTAAAATGCAAGTAAGAAAATTATCAGATGTGGTTATAATAATTATTTTAAATGAGTACATTAAAATATTTTTATTTTATTTGTAAATTATGGCCTTGAAAGATAATATTTTCAGGGCATCATTTTTATGATATGAAGAGCAAAATAAGTTCAAGGTTATCACCCAAAAAGCAGAGGCGCTAGCCTGCTGTAAGGTGGTGATGGATAAGGTTGTCAGATCAGGTAGCAAATTACTGGGCAGATGGTTGAATTTTACTTTCTGTGGTGAAATCTTTTACATTTTGACAAATTCTTCTTTGTTTTGAGATGATTTAAACCTACAGTTATGAAGCAGATTAGCGCTTTTAAATCTAAGTTGAAAATTGTCACTAGTGCCAGGAGTACAAGTATGTTGCCGTGAACATGTACATAAATAACTAGAAAAAAATAAATGGAAAAACGACATACACATTGGAAGCAGTCGCTCCCTGGCAATCTCTTTTGGAGAAGTAAAGCATTAACGAGGAGGAAAAGTTGAGATAGCTAAATTCTTGCCCAAATGTCTTATTTCTTTTACTCTGTTTGAGTCTATTTATTCTGAGTTTCTCATCACTGGAAATGAAAGCTCCATGTGGGCAGGGATCACTATCTGTCTTTTCCACCAATATATCCAATCATTTAGAAAGTGCCTGGAAAAACTACTGGTTTTTATTTATAGAATATATAAATCCTCAAAATGATATGTATCACAGCAACCTCTCTATTTGGCTTGAAGGTTTTATAAGGAGAAAATGAGACAACTGAACTTGGAAGTTCATTCCATTCCCTTAGAAGCATATTTTTATATAAATTCAAAGTGCTCCTGTAGTTACTTTTGTTTCATCGTTTATACAGTCTTACAAATAAAAATCATCTTTGGAGTCTGCAGCAGTTAACATCTCCCAGAAGCAGTGTGGCCCCAAATCATAGCCTTGTTCATCTTCCTTAGCTTGATCTCAGCTTTCTACTGTGACCTGATGGCTAAAAGACTGTGTTCTAGAATAATGAATCCCATTTTCACTGCTAGTTATATGAGCTTGGCCACGTCATTTAACCTTTTATGGATTGTTTTCCTCAAAATGGAGGCTTGGATTACTCCAACTCAAGCAGTCATAAGAATAAAATGAGATAATTCATGCATAGTCCTTTGCATAGTTCGTTGAACAGTCCATAAATGTTAGCGGATCTATATATATATAAAACATCTGAGGGGTTCATTGTTTCTTCATTGAAAGAAATCACTCAAATTCTATAAGACTGGGTTACTTCACAACAAAATAAACAGACTGGCACATCTTCCAACTCCAAAAGGTCAATGTCTAACTCTCTTTCTGTCAACTACAGAGTTCATCTCAACCTTCCATGGTGCTCTGTGCATCTTGATGTCTCTGTAACTAATAGTAAAGGTTCTGATATATCTCATGACATTTTCAGTACTCTCAATGTATACTTGGATTAAAGTCCCACTGTCCATAATGTTACTTATTGGTGTTTTCATCAGATGAAAACTTGGGTTAGATTTAGATTGTAAAAATGCCTAAATAGTGCCATTGAGCCTTTTCCTATAAATTTTTATTGCATTTTGGAATTTTCTAAAATTTAAAAATAGACACTTATTTCACACCAAGTGCATCCATATCAAATGAGAGACAAAGAGTTTGTAGTATGTGTCTTTTCTGATTATAGTAAAATACAACTCATGTGAAAATCATAAAAGCGAAACTTAAAAGGTTAAGGGAAATGAGAAATTAAATTCTGCCACTGATTCACAGACTACTGGCAACTTGCCTATAAGTTTGCTTGGACTACCATTATAGAGGGCTTAAAAGTCTACTCCACCACAGCTAGGAAAAAATCTAAGCAAGGAATGCGAAGTCTGTGCCAATGCTGAGTGACAACATTTTTAGTGTCTCCCAGCCAGAAAGGGTTGACGGTAAATTTGAGATCATCGAGTGGCATTTTCTAATTCTTCACCTCATCCGAAAACTGCTGTGGGGCTATTCCCTGAATTGTTTCTTTCCCTTTCAGCTTCCTCCATCCTCAAAAGAGAGAAGCGGCTGAGGACCAAGAATGTGCATTTCAGCTGCGTCACTGTGTACTACTTCACCCGGAGGCAGGGTTTCACGAGCGTGCCCAGCCAAGGCGGCAGCACCCTGGGCATGTCCAGCCGCCACAACAGCGTACGCCAGTACACCCTGGGCGAGTTCGCCAGAGAGCAGGAGAGGCTCCACCGGGAGATGCTGAGAGAACACCTCAGGGAGGAAAAACTGAATTCTCTAAAACTAAAGGTAACAAAGACCTTAGAAATGCACTTTTTTTTTTTTTTTTTTTTTGCCAAACCCCCATCCTTACCTCAATCTGGTTGCATTAACCCATTTTCATGTTTAGATCCGCAGATTAAAATGGATATTTTCCAAGCAGACTCTCTGCTGAGACTTTTTTTTTTTTTTAAGGAAAAACAGTATAGTCTCATCACTGAAAACAGGGCAGAAAACTTCCCTCACATCGTTTATTTATTCGCTCTATAAATATTTATTTAGGTCATAAACCCTGTGCTTCAGCTGGGGCTAATTGCTATGAAAAATAGATGTGGTCCCCTTTCTCCTGGAACTTACATATTAACAGAAAAGAAAAATATTCATCATGTAGACAAAATCACAGCTTCATGAAGTACCATAAAGGGGAGTTGCTAGGTGCTAGGAAAGTATGTAACCGAGAATTGATGGGGGCCGGATATCAAGGAAAGTTTCCTCAAGAAAGTGACGATTGAACTGAAATCTGAACAGGTAATTAGGCAGAAAGGGTTGGTGCGACTGGTTCAGGCAGCAGGGAAGGCTGAGTTACCTTGTGTCAGGAGGAAGCACAGGGAGCCATGCACAGGCTCGGGAGCCTGGAGCAGAGACGGAAGGAGTAATGTGAAGGGGGTAGGGTTGGGCTTTGTCGGTCTGATTAAGACATTGTTTTTCTCTTCATCCTAATGCCATCAGAAGTCATATAGGAGTTTTAGGCATGGGGTCAGTTGGCAGAATAATGTGATCTGGTTCATGCTATGATTTGAGAATGGTTTAGGGGCAGGGGTGGCCATGTTAGGGGAGCTTATGGAGTCAGACCAGTTAAGAGGCTATTACAATAGTCCTGGAGAGAGAAGATGGTAGGTTAGATTACACTGATGGTAGGGGAGATGAGGAGAGATGGACGGAGGGAGTAATTTAGGAAATAAAATCAACAGTCCTTGATGATGGGTTGGATTTGGAAGGAAAGTGGGGAGCTGTCAAGAGTGACTCCTAAATTTCTGGCTCACAAAACTGAATGGGTTGTGGGTGATAGTACCTTTCTCGATGACAAGAATATGAGAAGGAGTCCAGGTGATTCTGAGAAGATTTTGAGTAATTAAAGTGATGTCAGGGAGAGATCCAGGCAGAGATAACTATCATTGTGCCATCTTAGAGAGTCAGTGGAGAGAAACACAGCTCAGAAAACCTTTTCCTCGATCAGAGACACTCTTTATATTTGTATTGATTCATCAACTTATCAGCTTATAGTAAATGGCCTCCCATTATTATCTAATGACAAAGGAAGAAAGACAAGGATTTTTCTTACATAATCCAGGATGCTTAACATAAAGGATCACTGGTTAAGTAGCAGAAACACCATAAGCACACCTGTGTTACGTGTACCTTTAGTTGCCAAAATGAAGTCAGTTAGCAGAGGTGTGATGTGTGTTTCACAACACCTGTTTTTAGGTATTTTGCACCTCGTGTATGTGCATTGTCCCCAGTTGCACAAGAAGCCAGTTGCTTAAATGAAGCTGGTTACAACCTGGCCTAGAGCAAGTCTCATAACTCCTTTGGAGGTATTTTTGACACAGTTCATTGACAGGCCCTTAAGATTTTTTTGGTAACGAGTCACTATTGTTGTTGTTCTATATGATAGCTTTGAATGTAGCCTAATTTAATAATAAGTCTCAGATTTGCTTCTGAAATACACTGTCTGCTTTTCTAACTCACTACAAACCAACTGTAACCCTTACTCAAAAGATGAAGTCATTCTCCAAACTCAAATATTGGCAGAACAGTAGTGATGGCTGCCATTCATTAAATGATTTTTTACTTGCCAGGCATTTTATAAACATTATATAATTTAATCCTGACAAAAACCCACTGGAATAGGTAAATTATGAGACCATGTGTACAACTGAATAAAAAGAAGCACAAAGATGTTAACTGGCTCACTCAATAGAAAACTATTATCTTGTTACTTGGTATTCTAAAATCAATTGATTATACCCAATAGGTGTTGGGAAAAACAATCTCTGTACCTATTGGGAGTCATCCCCGTCTGGGGTTTGGTACTGTGTGTAGTGGTTTTTAACAGGTGGGGAACTGTAATTCTATCTGAGAACCAGATGTATTGTGGTGACCTTTGTAGCACACACATGCAATGACTGTTAGGGGGAGCTACATACCTGCAGGAACCTTCCTCCTTACCAGGCGGTGATATATTCTGATGCTATAATTTGTATTCAGTTACTTCTACCCTCTTATTTTTAGCAAGCTGAAGAAGAAGCAAAAAGAGGCTTCTGTTATTGATTTACTTTTGTCATTGTGCTTAGCGTTGCAAGTTGAAGAGTCAGTCTTCCGAGTGGGTGTCATGCCTTGGTTTGTCATTGATAACTGAAAACATGCAACTTTCCCTTTTGGTGAAGATATGAACAAAAGGCATTTGGATATCATCACTCCTTTCAAGTGAATATCAAGCAAAAAGATAATGAATGGGATTCCAAGGTGATCTGATCTAAGCGTACTGAAAGTATTCAGAAACTGGGAAACACATTTCACAGAAATCTAATAAAAGATCAAAGCAATGTGGACTCATTGACTAAAAAATCTGAGGGGTATTAATGGAGGAAAATATATTAACTTTTATGAGTTTTTAAATATCATCGACTATGCTTGTCTAAGGTTTAGCTATCCAAAATCTAAAATTAGCTATCCAAAAACATTACGGATCCAAAAATTTCACTCAGATACTTGAGATTTCACTTTCAATATGACATTTGCTTTGAAATATACCTCTGGGATAAGGAACAGAATGTGACTAAATTGATTCCATTTTTTGGATAAAGCAGCTAGAGGGGGTCAGTAGCAGAGAGAGGGACCCAAAGAAGAAAGGGAGGATTGTTAAGGACAAACTTTGCCATTTTGGTTTTTCCTGGAGATGGTCCTCTCTGGGTGACAGTGAACTGCCCATTAAGGGCGGAGAGAGAAGGAGTGTCTGACAAAAAAAAAACAAAAAACAAAAAACACTTTGCAAAGCTTTAAGTGTCAAACTTTTTCCAAAGCCTTCACTATGGAGACCAGATAAAACACACCAGGAAACTCAGTGGACTTGGAACTGGGTCATTTCCTTCCTGCTTACCCAAGAAGCAAAAGCTCTGGGACATAAAGGAGACGTTTTTCTTTCCACTCTACCTGTGTGTCTTTCCAGGGTGTCTCAGGTTCTAAACAGTGAATCAGTTTACACAACGACATCCCCCCTCCCCCTCCAATGGGGCCTTTTTTTTAAATTAATTTTTATTGGCGTACAGTTGCTTTACAACATCGTGTTCATTTCTACTGTGCAGCAAGGTGAATCAGCTGTATCTCCTCTTTTTTGGATTTCCTTCCCGTTTAGGTCACCACAGAGCCCTGTGCGTAGTTTCCTGAGCTACACTACAGGTTCTCCTTAGTTATATAATTTGCACTTAGTATCAATTTTGTGTATATGTCAATCCCAATCTCCCAGTTCATCCCATCCCCGCTTCCTCTCTTGGTTTCCATACATTTGTTCTCTAAGCCTGTGTCTCTATTTCTACTTGCAAATAAGGTCATCTATACCAGTTTTATAGATTCCACATATATGCATTAATATGCAGTATTTGTTTTTCTTTCTGACCTACTTTACTCTGTATGACCGTCTTGTGTTGTGGGCTTAGTCGCTCAGTCGTGTCTGACTCTTTGCAACCCCATGGACTGTAGCCCACCAGGCTCCTCTGTCCATGGGGATTCTCTAGGCAAGAATGCTTGAGTGGTTGCCATGCCCTCCTCCAGGAGATCTTCCCAACCGATTGAACCCAGGTCTCCCGAATTGCAGGCAGATTCTTTACCATCTGAGCCACCAGGGAAGTCTAAGAATACTGAAGTGGGTAGCCTGTCCCTTCTGCAGGGGAACTTCCTGACCCAGGAATCAAACCGGGATCTCTTGCATTGCAGGTGCATTCTTCACCAGCTGAACTACCAGGGAAGCCCATATGACAGTCCTAAGATCAGTAAAAAGAACACAGACATGTGTTTTGGTGTTTATTTATAATAAAATACTTCAGAAACAAAATAAGGATAGAAATTTAGTTTCTCATTGTAAAATGTCTTCTTAGTGATTCATCTCAATCTAATTATGAGTTTGATATATTGAGAAGTAATATATATAATTAGATTTGTAGAACAAATCCAATTTTATTTGGGGGGGAGGGGTTCAAGTGTGCCTTTATTGGTGGTGGTGGTGTTTGTTCCAAACATTGTCTAGAAACAATTAATAGGGAAAGCTTATTGAATAAAGTACATGTTTCTAGAAGAAATAACTAGCTTTAGATTTCTAAATTATAGAGTACAGTTCTTTTTCCCTGTCAAGCCCATTCAGACATGTCATACTCTTCACAGTAATCATTGCAGTCATCTTAATACTATACATTTTTCCAAATTAAGTACTTAGATTTCATCATCTGCACCACACTGTTGAACAATTACATTAGCCTTTATTCCCATTTCACATGTATCTGTAAAATCCATTAGGCGGCTGCCTCTATATTTCAAAAGAACCTTGGCATTGAATTCGCCTCTGGGGTTATATTTTTCTGGATTCTATTACCATGGTATAGGAAATGTACCTTATTTTTCACAACTTTCACTGGATTCTTTTTCTCAATGTTTTCTCAACCTTGATCGTTCTTCCTCTCCTTTCTAAGGTCAAAGCTGTTTCTACATTTTGGGGTTATCATGTGTTCCTTGAGTAATGCTTGGTTGTTTGCTCTCTTTCTTCATAAAAAAAGAGTTGCCAGATGGTAACTCTTCCTTTAATGAGCAAGCTTTAAAATGTCTCTAAGCTTCCTTCACCCCGAATCTTAGATTTATGACTGTGCTTCATTCAGCTAGTAATTTGCCTGTGCAGTATTATCATTCTCCACCTTCACGCCCAGTCTTCCAGCCCTGCCCTCTTGTTTCCTCTCAACAGTCTTATGATTCAACTAACCTTCAAGTAAAATTCCTAAAGGCTCTAGAAGATAGAATCCATTAGAGGTTTGTGAGAGATGACTGGCGCCAAGTATCTCTAACCTGTGCTTTCCAAATTTAGGGATATGTTTTTAACTATTTCCTCATACTACAGTTCTTACTAAATGGGTCAGAGTGTGCTGATCTTGGTATTTTTAAACTCCACTTAGTATTTTTAAACTCCGTACAGAATTTCTTTGTCAGCCTCTGCGGAGATTACTCAAAAGCTTATATGGGACCAGTACTTCAGAATACATTGTCCAGTGCAGGCCTGCTCTGACACCAAAGGGAAAACATGGACTTCCCAAATACTTGCCATGTCATATGTGCAACATATTTTGAGAGATTCAGAGAAAATACACCTAACCAAAGTGGTGCATCCTGAGAGGCTGGGCTTCAGCCCTGAGCAAATGCAATACATTTAAGAATAGGTTCCTTCAAAAATGCTGGCCTTTTTATTTAAGTGGAAAAATTAAACATATGTAATCAAATCTCTACAGTTTTCCTATGCAATAAACAGTGATCTTCTAGTTCAGGAGACATCCATTCAGCTGATTGTTCTCATTAACATGTGGGGTTCATGCGGTGGTGTTCTGGACTCAGCTTGTAAAAATTCCTCACTAAAGTGGATTGGACTCATCTCTTCCCCCACCGTAGCTTGAAATCGCCAATGATGGGAACAGTCATATTGTGGGACTTGACAAGCACAAAGCAAACACAACATCAGACAAACACAACAAACTCGACAACAAATTAGAAACACCCCTCCCTTTTTTTTCAGAGACGTAGTTATTATATATTTACCAGCACACTCTTGGATTCATTTTGCTTATTAGCCCTTGCTGAAAGAGACAATATTTGTCTAAACCAGAAGGAAGAATAAAGGAATGTATGGAAAATGTATGTCTTATTTGTTGATATTATCATCTTTTCTGGTGACTTTTGGGGTGATATGTAAACCAAGGACTCATTGTAAATTCAGGTTGTTGAAATTCTTATCAGCTGACGAAGCAGCCAAACATAATGAATCTGGTTCCAAATTGCCAACTACAATTAACAACTAATGAGCTGAGGACTTATACTGTAAGATTTGACTGAACATCAAAGTGATATGAATGTTTTAGTTTGGTTTGCCAGAGACATTAGCACCCAGGCTATTTATTCAACTCATAACATGTAACCAGGAATTCCTTTCATCAAATATATATCCTATGTGTAGTTGGGTATACAAATGCAGATATGTATATCCAGCCTCTTATTACACATTTCTGGCAACCCAAAGCACATTGCTTTGTTAAAAAAAAATGTATTAAAGTATAGTTGGTTACAAAAGAGGAAAGAAGGGGAGGGATAAATTAGGAGGTTGGGATTTATACATATACATACACTACTATATATAAACACACACTGCTTTTTGAGAAAGCCGATTCCAGTTTGTAGTGATAATTGTTAGAAAGCTCTTCTTCATATTGATCAACCTGCTATCATCTAATTATACCTTCTGACCCTAATTCTGGCCTCTAGAGACATAGAATAAATCTTGTCCCTGTTCTCCAAACTCCAAGTGTTTGAAAGCAGTCTTGATGGACATGCAAATATTTGACAATAGGTTATATGGGCTCCATGTGTCTCTGTTCTATAGATTTAAACATCCTTAGTTCTTTTCTCTAACGTTCCTATTTTCCAGACACTTTATAGCCTTGGTTGCTCCTTCTGAATATAACGCTGTTTATTAATATCCACCTCAAAATGTGGAACCTGGCGGTGGGGTGGGAGTGAGGCTCATGAGAGACGGGATGCACATATACATAAAGCTGATTCATGTTGTTGTAGAGCAGAAACAAACACATTATAAAGCAATTATACTCCAATTAAAAATTATGGAACTTGATCTGGACATTGCACTCAAGATGGGATTTTTTCAGTACATAGGGATGTGTTACATTACCTGCTAACCGAGCTATAGATACTCTATCCACAGGTATATGCTAAAGGTACAGGAGCTTTTTGGATCTTAATCAGTTTGTTTGTTCATATTATGCTAGTGGTAAGTAAAGCAACAACAAAAAGACAAGGAAGCAAATATGCATATCAGGCCTGGTAAATAAGATCTGCATCATCATGCAAATTAAAACTTTTTAACATCTCCTAGGTAAGAATCCTCTTTAGTACTATACATGGTGTACACAGAGCAGTCAATAAAATTTTGGGTTTTTTTTTTGAATGAACTTGATCTTGTCATCTGAAAAATGTGCTAACCTGCCTTTTAGTTATCCATCCAAGATATTATTTAAAAACTACATTTAACAAGACAGGGCCAAGTTCATGATACCCTCTCAGAGGATCCTTGTCACCACCCCTTGGTGACCTTCATGGAGATTCCTTTCCTGGATTGGTCTCTACTGCCAATAGAATCTCTAGGTAGCACACATCTTATTGGTGGTGCAAAGAGGCTGAGCATCTCTGTTCTTTGAAACATTTTCAACATTTCAACTAACTAAAATCCATGCATTCAACCATACCCTTATTAATCAGTTGGTATTCCATCCTTCCATGCGCAGAACATAAGAAACTTTGACAGAGAATCTCAAGACTAGATTGCTGGTTTTCCAGTTATGTTCCATCGGGTCAGGGCTTTGGATACCTTTCTCACTTTTGTTTGTTTAATAGGTTAAGATTCTGCATGAATTTTAATTTGGCAAATGGACATCCTCTCCCGGGTGAGCCCAGGCAATAGTCTAATAGTCACTGTTACCTGTTCTCCCCTGTACAGAGACCATCTTTTTAAATCATCTTTTTTTGGAATTTTATCTAGAATTTGCACTTTTTAAAATAATAATTCACTTGCATTTTGATTACCTTTTAATTCCTTTCCCCATGACTCTTTGCAGATACTAGACAGAGCAGTCATAACTTTCAACTTTTTCGTTGATTTAAAACATGTATAGCCCAGACCTAAGGATTCTTACATAAAACTGCTGAGCACTCTTGGACTATCTCCCACCTTCTTTTTTTACATGAAATTCTTCCTAACATATCTGTTCTCCCATTTCTTGTTTAAAGGTTTTTCTCCTTGATACAGACTGTGAAATCAGAATAGGAAGTAAATGATTCTACTTTGTGTCTTTGTATCTCCCTCCCATTTTATTTGTCTGTCATTTCCTCCTCTCCACTGCTTCTATAACTTGCTCATATATTTTGTTGCACTTACCACACTCTATCATATTTATTACACGGTCATCTCCCCAGCAGACTAGTAGCTGGTGGTCCTTGTTCTCAACATATTCCCATTATAATGAGGGAGATATACATAAAACCAACCACCAAAACTAATATATTACTACAAAATTAGGCAGCATACTATGCTGATTAAGTGCTCCCAGGGTAAACGATAATGGCTCAGACAGTAAAGATTCAGCCTGCAATGCAGGAGACCTGAGTTTGATCCCTGGGTTGGGAAGATCCACTGAAGAAGGGAATGGCAACCCACTCCAGTATTCTTGCCTGGATAATCCCCATGGACAGAGGAGCCTGGTGGGCTACAGTCCATTGAGTCCCAAGAGTCAGACACAACTGAGTGACTAAGCATATAGCACAGGGTAAATGAGTTACAAGTCAGCTAAGAAACTCAAAAGTAACACATGAGTTCAACAGGGGTAGCTATCACTTGGACTAGCTTCTTTTGCTGGCATGTCTATTAGAAAGAACACCTCCACAAGCTCACAAAATAGATTACTCAAAGGAAATGCTCACTGGCGAGAATGTCATATCTTCAGCTGGCTTCCTGTATTCCTTTTTGAGCTCTTGTTCTGTGTGTATGAATCATATATTTTTTAAAATTTCTGAATGAGCTAATTATAAGGAAGCTTTTCTGCTCTCTTACCTCCTGCCCCACAGCACTGAGATCAGCTCTTGGAGTGTAACTGCAACCATATCCTTCTCTTTTCTTCTATACAGGTTTTCTATTAATATTACTCTAAGAATTTTCACTCCAAACTGGTCTTGTGAGCCTGGCTCAAGTTTTGGAGTCAAACCAAACCTGAATTTGATTCTCAGTACAATCACCAATTATCCAAGTAGCTAGACTTTAGCAAATTATCTTCTCCATGCTCCAATTTTCTCAACTGTTAAAATACTTCCTAAGATTGTTTGCAAGTCAGGTGAGATAATTCATATAAAGTAGAGAGTTCAGTACCTGGTTTTCAGTATATGATGGCTTGGGTCATTCTCCACATCATCCTCATTATTGTGGAATTGAATTATTTTTTCACATTCTTATTGCCACTGTCCTTGTTACATGTGTTAATAAGTTTGTAATAACCAGGAGTTTTATTATTAAGAACACTTTAAACCACTGAAAGGAAGTGTTTTTATTTTTGTGTTTTTTTGCTTTGTTTTTAGCATTACGATCGATCCACATTTTCAGTACTATTTCCCTACTATAATTATTTTACAGTAAATTAGTTTCTTCAAGCCTTCAATTCATCAAAAAGTTCATCTTGTTGGAATTTACAGGGGAATATATCCACTACATGATATAGAAAAAAAAAAAGATCGACTACTGAGTTGATAATCTCCCACTCACCAATCCCCCACCCCACTCACTCCCCCATCCCATCTGGTCCTTGATTCAGGATAGTCTAAGAATCACTCTGCTGATTCTGGAAGTAATGTGTAACGTGTCCCATCCCTCAAACATATTTAGATGGGCAAAACTTTTATTCTGTTGGGCTTTGGAAACTGTTTACTCATACTTAGCAGTACATATCAGATAGATTTGCAAAAGTAAGGAGTTTCAATTCTGTTTAAGAAAAGCTATAATCCTTTAATTTATAGAGTGAGTCTGGACAAGTTTACACAGTGGCTCAAGAACTAAGTCCTATCTTAAGTAGCATCATTAGAACAAAGCAAATACACACACACACACACACACACACAGCATCCCTCGAGATATTTCCAATACAGTATAAACACACGTACACATAAATGAAATAAATATAAGATAAGGATCATTAAATCAAATTATGAGTTAAGACATTACTTATCACCTGAAGATGGCCAAGGCAGAGGAAGGGGGATGCTACTTTCTGAAAACGTTCTGTTTATTTACTTTTTGTTTTTTGCTTATGGGCCAAGACAGGAAGGGATGCCACACAAGTTCATCCAGTCTGGATATTTTGTAGACCAGTGAAAGCTCTGTCCCATCTCAGGCCTTTAAAGCTATTGTTGCTCAGCAGGGACTGCCTTCTGCTTCCACCTGTTCAGCTAACTGCTACTCCATCTTCAGATTCAAGCTTAGATGTGAAGCCTACCCTCCTCACTCCACCACTTAGCCACACCACTAGATGCCCCTTCTGATGGTTTGGTCACTAAGTTGTATCACCCTTGTGACCCCATGGACTGTAGCCCACCAGGATCCTCTGTCCATGGGATTTCCCAGGCAAGAATACTGGATGTGGGTTGCCACTTTCCTCTCCAGGGAATCTTCCCAATCCAGGGATCAAACCCCAGTCTCCTGCATTGCAGGTGGATTCTTTACCATCCGAGCCACCACTTGCCCCTTCTGCATAGTCTCAATGCCCTGTGTCCAAGTTCAGTTAGGAAATCTTTATCAGTTCAGTTCAGTTCAGTCTCTCAGTCGTGTCTGACTCTTTGTGACCCCAAGGACTGCAGCACGCCAGGCCTCCCTGTCCATCACCAGCTCTCAGAGTTTACTCAAACGCATGTCCATTGAGTCGGTGATGCCATCCAACCATCTCATCCTCTGTTGTCCACTTCTCCTCCCACCTTCAGAAATTACTAGATTCCTCTTCTTTTTAATCCATTGATTTCAAGACCCATATCTTGTGTACCAACACACGTACAGCCTAATGTAAAATAAGCACAAAAGATTATTGAATATATATTAAATATATAAAAAGAGTGTATCTAAGTAATTATCAAAGCAGTTGAGAAACAAGCTGCAGAGTTAAATATTTAGGATTCTGACATGGTACATACCTCACTGCCTCTGATTTTGGACAGGTTATTTAGCATTCCTATGCCTGTTTCCCCATCAGTTAAACAATCTAATGCTAATATCTACTTTATGAGATATTTTGTGATGCTCAGTGAGCTTATGCAGGTAAACTGCTTGAAGCAGTGACATGCAGATTCAAAACTATTGTTATTCATATTGCTATTATTATCTCACATCTGATTCTCTCACCTCTCTTTCACCCCCACCTCCAATCTCTCTCTCTCATTCTCTGTCATACACACACACACACACACACACACACACACACACAAAAGCAGGTTTGAAGGTCAGTATCATTTGATGGTCTCCTTAAACCACATTTTTTGGCAAGCCTTCTTTGAGCTCTTGGAAAGGCAGCATTCTTTGGGAAAACAACACTGAGCCAGAAATGGTCCAAGATACAGATGGCCTTCTAAGGGATCAACTTCAAAAGAGAGCCTTTTTTTTTAATGTGCTCGTTACTCTGTATGCATTTATTTTATAAACAAAGGAACTTTTTAGACACATTGTGGTTTAATTCCACATTATATTAATAGTCCCCATACTGCGTTAGGTACCATTGGAAACTTGGAATCCATCTGTTTTATACAGGGAAAAGCATACTAAAATAGGAGTCAGGGGGATGAGATTCTATAATAAGCACGGTTTGGAGAGGCTGTAATTGTTAATAATCTGAGCTTCAGGAATGCATAAAATAAGGAGGCTGCATTTGATGAACTAATGTCTGAAAATTCAATGATTCTATTTTAAGATAGGAAAAAGACATTTAAAGGTATCATTCATGTCAAAGAGAAAAAAAATGTACAAAATAAATATTCCTGTGAAGATGGGTCATGGGGTAAAGGAGTCAGCAAAAACATATGAGGAAATCTTGGAAGACTCCCCAGAGTTTATCGTACTAGATCTTGAAAGCGAAATGAACATGAGTTAGTGAACAGAAATAAAATGCTCATTGGCTTATTTCCCCATTGCTCTAATATAGAAAATGCATTTGAAAATAATGTATGCAATACTCTAATTTAAAAGAGCATTTAAACTCAGTAGGTTTGGCCTGAGTTTTAAAGGTGCAAATGGGCATATCCTGGAGAGAGTTGGAGAAAGACTTCCGAGGGGACAGTAGAGAATAGTACCTGTCAGTGGTTACACACCAAACCACATACTGTGAGGAGGGAAGATAAGCCAGTTAACTAGGATGAACTGGAATAGTTCCAGTCTTCACTAGAAATGACAGAGATGATATTGGATAGGTGAGGAGAAAACCTTGCCAGACCACTTCAGTGATAATATGAGATTTTTAAGATCTTGATTAGAGCCCTTGTGTGTTCTTGAACAAGAGTAAAAATAGTTTGCACTCTGTATCAAGGATTTTTAGATTCTTAATTGAATTTTTATTTTAAAATGAAACTGCTTATTGTAATTTAAGTGACAGCAAAGTGATTCAGTTTTATATATATATATACATATATATATATATCTTTCTCAGTATCTTTTCCATTATAGGTTATTACAAGATATTGAGTTCCCTGTGCTATACAGGGAACCAACAACCGACCTTGTTGGTTATCTATTTTATACAATATCTAGTAGTGTGTATATTTTAATCCCAAACTTCTAACTTATCCCTCTTCTCTCCTTTCCCTTTGGTAATCATAAATTTCTTTTCTGTCTGTGAGTCTATTTCTGTTTTGTAGGTAAGTTCATTTTATCATTTTGTTTAGATTCCACATGTAAGCAATACCATACAATGTTTATCTTTGTCTGTCTGACTTACTTCCTTTATTATGATAATCTCTAGCTTCATTCACAATGCTGCAAGTGGCATCATTTCATTCTTTTTAATATTTCATCACAGAGACATATATATATATACGTATGTATACACACACCACATCTTCTTTATCAGTTTTCTGTCAGTGGACATTTAAGCTTCTTCCATGTCTTTGCGATTGTAAATACTGCTGCTATGAATGAACACTGAGGTGCATGTATCTTTTCAAATTATAGTTTTCTCCAGATAAATGCTCAGGAATGGGATCAGTGAGTGATCATGTGGTATTGGAATAAGAATCATCTGTAGTTTGAGATACAGTTGTTTCTTTTTCATTCTTAGATGCCAGTTGGGTTTTTCATGTTGTCCTAAAAATTTTCATGTTTTTAAAATGTTTGCTTATTTTTATTGATTTTTAGATTTTATGTGTTATATGACAGCCACCATTATTTTTTTTAAAAATCAAACATATGAAATGAAGTTCTTTGTTGTTTTTGTGATGTTACCAGCTACACAAGGGAGCATAAATATTATAGAACATGTAGATTAAGTAGGAAGGAGGTACTGAAATGAATCATGCTAACTAAGTCCTAGGTGTCCTGCATGTGCTGTGGAGTCAGAATTTTGATGAAGTTCACATAGACAAGCCAAGAATTAATGAAAACATAATTTAAATGCCACAGAGATGACAAACTAGGAAAGGTAACCCTCCTGTTGGTTAATGCAGATTTACCTATCTCAGAGGATTGAGTATATGTTAGGCAGTTATACACTTGAATTCCTTCAAAAATCAAATCTTTACAGATAGAAAGATGCTTCTGTTGGCAAATAAGAATTAGCAAAAGTGCTAATAGCAGCCAAATGAAGTAATACCATATTAGTGGACATCAAAGAAAAATGAAAACAGCTTAACCAATGCATTTATAAAGAAATTTCAAGAAAGGTAATAAACCACAGATCACAGCAAGAAACAAAACCCAATAAAAGGAAATGCTTAACTTTGTTAGAACATAGATTTAAGCTCTGGAAAAAAAAATTTATATAATAAATCAACAGCTTTTGAGAATGTATTTCAGGGACTCTTTGCAACACACACACACACACACACACACACACACTTGTTACTGTGTTGCTTCCTCCACCTGAGGGCAAAGATCAACCTTTTATTTGCTTTTCAATACATTCAGAGTTGTCAAGTTGTCAAGTTTGGGATTTTTGGTCAGCAATAAATATTCTTCTCTAAATGTCAGACTTTTTCCTATGAAGATGAGAAAATGATGTCCGGTGTCACCAGGGTATTTTAACTGTGTAATAACTGAATTGTTGTTAAGATCAAAAAGCATAGTAATGATTACAATGAATGAAATCCATAAAGTAATACATTGAAAAGCTAAAGAATCAAAAAAGTTCTATTTAGAACTTCCTTGAATAGTCCCTTACTGAGTTTCTCCTTTTATTCCTGTGCTGCTTCTTAAAATATATGTTTTGCTCATATTCAGAGAAAGTGTCTCTTTCTAAATGCTTTTTTATGAAGAAAACACGTTATGTGGTGATATAGCAGTAAGAAGTGAAATACTGACTCTGGGTTTCCTGATGAATGAAATTAATTTAGACAAGAAATATACATCGGAGAGAACAGTTATGGTATGAGACCCAGCCGCCCTCAGGGGCTCTATTGCAGAAGGCACTGCTGTGGGTAGTTTCCTGTGCACTCCTTTGAGGGCGGAGTTTGTTTGGGTACCTGTGTGCAAGAGCCTGCCTCACTGCCATCTGCTCTTGTCTTACTTCCCAGTAAGACACTGACCTGACTGACGGCTTCATATCCAGGCCTCGGTCATGGAACATTCTGTAGAGAAACCATGTTTGTAATCCCAACAGCACAGGGCAGCAAAACTTTTATTTCCTAGTACATGTCTTCTCTGGAACCCAAAACCCATGCTGTTTCAAGGACATGTTTTGCTGATTTAGGTGGCAGTAGCTTCCACTAAGATGCTATCACCTCTGAACAAGGACACATTTATCCCAACATCAAATGTGTCCATCACGAACTGAGTCTAAAGATAGCTTTCACTGATGGGCACCTGTAACCTTTGGCCTGTTTCACATCATGCTGGCTGAAAGCTCCAACGACTGTAGCTCCTAGATTAGGAGGTTAAGAGTTCCAATTAACAGGTCTTGTGTCCATATAAAAGCCTATCATTTTGATATGTTCATGTGCCTTCCTGTAACTTCTCTAAAGAGAAAAGTAAGAGGAAATGATTTGACTCACAGTTTTTTTTTTTCATCCCATATGAATCATTTGTAAGTGGAAGTGCAGACCTCTTAATCTCCCACACCTATCCACAAACACTCATAGATTATAGGGACATAATGTTATATAATAACTTCATCCTTACCAAGCGCAAAAGTGGGGATTTTCAAACCTGCTAAGTCTCTTATTTGCTGCTTTGTATTTCTAGATGACAAAGAATGGCACCGTGGAATCTGAAGAAGCGAGCACTCTTACAGTGGATGACATTTCTGATGATGATATTGATTTAGACAATACTGAGGTGGATGAGTACTTCTTTCTTCAACCCCTGCCAACAAAAAAACGAAGAGCACTGCTGCGGGCCTCTGGAGTTAAAAAGATTGATGTGGAGGAAAAGCATGAGCTGAGGGCCATCCGCCTATCTCGAGAGGACTGTGGTTGTGACTGCCGGGCGTTCTGTGACCCAGAAACGTGTACCTGCAGCCTGGCAGGCATTAAGTGTCAGGTAAGGGTTGGGATTTCAGGGAACCCAAAGGCAAGGCATTATACACTACCCACTAAAGAGGCAGTTGTGTTACACATAATGAAGTTTCCCACACGTGGAAAAAACTCTGAAGCAAGGCAAGACACATGATTCAAGAAGGGAGAAATACTAATTCAATGACATTTATGAGTACATGTAATATATATACTTATACATAATATATATTATATAAACATGCATATATACATATTTATATAAATATATGCATATATAATATTCTATATATTATGTATGTGTATTACCTATACACACATATATCTATTTATATATTATATAATATATTATTTGTATATATAATATTTATATGTATGATATACATAGTATACATAATAATAAATGTGTGTATACATATTAATATATATATATATACACACACATATTACATAATATATATACACACATATATGACATAGTGTGAAAGGCAATCCAAGCTGCAATTATCAGTTGAAATTGTTTCCCCTTGGACTCATTTATTATACGAGCTCATTTTGGCTTCTAACAAGCAGCCAGGGAGATCATGTCATCCCTACCATTTGAGTTTGCATTCTCTAATCCATCCATGGGCTATAAAATGATGATTGGTTAGAAGTGGTGCAGACTAGTGGAATAATGATTAGACTGGAACTTCAGAACACTGAGTTCTCCTCCTGGCTCTGTTTTCTGCCACTATGTGAAACTGGCAAGTCAGGTAAGCTTACTGGGTTCAATTTTCACACCTCTGACCTGAATGGGCTAGACTAGATCAGGGGTTGGGGAATGATTACTCTCAAGTCAATCTGGCCCGCCACCTGATTTTGTAAATAAAGTTTTATGGAGGCACAGATATGTTTTTGTTTTTTGTTTACATGTTTCCTATAACTGCTTTCATAATTCTACAGCAGAGTTGAATAGTTGCTGGAGAGACTGTATGACTCACAAAGCTTAAAATTATTCTCTGGCCTTTTACAAAAAAAAAGCTTACCAACCCCCGAACTAGATCATTCTCAGGTTCCTACCCATCTGTGTCATTGGTGCTATGTGATTAGATAGGGGGTGGTATTTTATGCAGAAATTCAACTTTTTCAGTTAAAGCCCTCAGGCAGACAAAAGGAGAAGGCAGTTATCCGTTGAGCAGTTGCTTGAGGTGGATTCACAGAAAAGGAAATCACAGCTTAGAAAGCAGCTCTAGATTCTGCCTCTGACATCTGCTAATGCTTTTTTGTTGGGGCCAGGATGACTGGGATCGAATCTGCTTTCTTCTCTGTAACATGGGAAATTCCTGAGCTTGAATAAGGTAGCAAGAAAGGCAAGTTCTTCCTGCTTGCCTATACTCTGGTCTGCATAGAGATGGGGTCTAAGACAGTAAGCATATCTTAGGCGTTCCTTGGGATGCCCACAATTCCACTCATCACCTGAGTGGGGAGCTCAGGCTTACAGCCCTTGCTGCACCCAATCACTCTATCTACGGAGTCCAATTATTGGAGTAATTCAGGGGCATTGATTAAATAAGCAGCTTCTCTAGAGAAGCCTGTAGTCTCAGGGGGGGATAGGGGAGGGGGAGCCAGCAACTAAACCGGAGTCCTCCAGGCACAGTCATGAGTGTGCATACCCATAGCAGCCCCCACAGTGCATCAAGTACCAAGGACCCAAAAGAATAAGACAGTGAACCAATGCGAGTGAATTATCAGGCTGCATGAGACTAAATGGTGTCTCAGGCGGAGAAGTTCATTTTATAAGAAGAAAAGAAAAAACTCCTGGCTAGTGTGAGGAGTGTCGTGTTATTTAGACTAAAAATAGCAGATGGGTATGAGGGCAGTAAATTTGTTTAAAATTGGGCATGTGAGCTGGCTTGCTGCTGAAAAAAGAGAGCTCAGGAAAAGGAGAGAAACATGGGGTGGGGGGGGGGGGGGGAGGGCGTTATGGGACCGAAATTAATGGGCTGGAGAGAAGGGGTAAGGGAGGATGGAAACAGAAGTAAAGAAAGCACCAGGAGGGATAAACGAACTAAAACCATACCATCGACTCATTTTTATTTGGAGCATAGGTTTAAAATTCGTTTAACTCTTCTGTCCTAAGCCTTCACTTCCCCATTTGTTTCTGTTTGCTGTTTGATTGTCGTTTTCTCTGGCGTGAGTGGGTTTGTCATCCCAGATTCCAAGGGTTTGCCGGGAGGTACCGGATTTGGATGTGATTTGTTGCGAGTTCCAGGGGGGCTAACCCGTGTTCTTACCCCCAAGGTGGACCGCATGTCTTTCCCCTGCGGCTGCACTAAAGAAGGCTGTAGTAACACAGCCGGCAGAATTGAATTCAATCCGATCCGCGTCCGGACTCACTTTTTGCACACAATAATGAAACTCGAACTGGAGAAAAACCGCGAGCAGCCAATCCCCGCGCTGAACGGCTGCCCCGGGGAGATGAGCGCGCACGGCAGCGCCATGGGCCCGGTGGCTCACTCCGTCGAATACGCTCTCGCGGACAATTTCGAGGTTGAGACGGAACCGCAGGCCGCCGTGCTGCACCTGCGGTCGGCCGAGGAGTTAGACTGCCAGGGAGAGGAGGAGGAGGAGGAGGAGGAGGACGGCAGCAGCTTCTGCAGCGGAGTCACGGACTCCAGCACGCAGAGCCTGGCCCCCAGCGAGTCCGAGGAAGAGGAGGAGGAAGAGGAGGAGGAGGACGACGACGACGACGACGAGAAAGGGGACAGTTTCGTGGAAGGGCTGGGTCCTCACGCCGAGGTGGTCCCTCTTCCTTCCGTCCTTTGCTATTCCGATGGCACTGCCGTCCACGAGAGCCACGCAAAGAACGCTCCTTTCTACGCCGGCTCTTCGACCCTCTATTACCAAATAGAGAGCCACATTCCAGGAACGCCCAGCCAGATCTCTGAGAACTATCCGGAAAGAGAGACTGTCAAGAGCGGTACCCTTTCGCTGGTGCCTTACACCATGACCCCGGAGCAGTTCGTGGACTACGCCCGGCAAGCCGAAGAGGCGTATGGCGCCTCCCACTATCCAGCCGCCAACCCCTCCGTCATCGTTTGCTGCTCCTCTTCGGAAAATGACGGCGGAGTGCCCTGCAGTAGCTTATATCCCGAACACAGGTCCAGTCACCCGCAAGTGGAATTTCACTCATACTTGAAAGGCCCCTCCCAGGAAGGGTTTGTCTCTGCGATGAATGGTGACAGTCACATTTCAGAGCATCCTGCTGAAGATCCTTTGAGCCTTGCAGAAAAGAGTAGATTGCACGAAGAGTGCATCAAATCGCCCGTGGTCGAGACCGTCCCTGTTTAGTAGTTTAAGTTATTCTAAGACCAACTCTTCTCCTATTTAAAGCACTGTATTTAATTGGATTTCCTGGGCTCGTTGTGGTTTCAACTGAGGACCAAGAAAACTTGGCCCGTGGTGAAGCATCCAGACTGTATTTTGTTTTCTCCTTTCTAGCTATGTGACTGTGCCATTGCACAAACGCAGTCTCTATGAGGATTTTAAATGATTTCAGACTGTTTTGATAGAAAATGCTAATTTTAAAAAAAGCATATCTCACAGTTGCCTACCTGTCAAACTGTGTGAAACCTGCCAAGCTGTGTAGATCAGAGCTCCAAGTTTTGGATTATCGGGCCTGTGCAAGATTGTTAACTAAGACTGGGAAATAAGATTTAGAGTCCTAATTTTCGATATATCTGAAGATGACGGTGACTTTTTAATGTAAAAGTTATTATTGTAAGAAAAAGATTTAATTGCCCCCTGTGTATTTTATTTATGGTAGCTAGAAGTCATGTTCTGATGAAAACGAACTGCAGCATGTTCTTTTCAGCTGAAGATGTATAGTTAGTACCACCGAGCATGCCCACATGGATTGCCTCTGGAATCCATTCACGTTTTTATGATCATGTCTGATCAGATTTGCAAATACTTTCTTAAGGGTGAAATAGGCCTATTTTTGCTATTTTGGACAAACAAATGAGTCTGTATGTGCAGGTCCTTACACAGTTTTCTCTAAAGTTAAGAGTTAGGACAATCCTCTGGTGAGGGCCTAGTTCATTGCCCTCCCTCAGCTGACTCCAGAGATGGAGGTAGAAGGAATTGCCTTTCTTTTTTAAACACAGCATCATCTTGGTTCTTAGCTCGGACAGCACCTTCAAACTCTACGCCCCTGCATCAAAATGCACTTTATGCCCCTTCATGGTAACTTGTGAGGGGTGGGGACTAAGAACTCTTTGAGATGAAAAATTAAAAAAAAAAACAAAACACATTTTTAAAATCTGTAACTATTATAAGGTTCATAGAATTAAATAGAGGAATCAATCCAATGATACTTTATGAAGGAAAAATGACCTGTTTTCCTTCACCACTCTCAAGACCTAACTGGGTCAAAGCAGAGGAGGCTGAGAAAACATGGAAGAGACACAGCCTCAGCAACCAGCCTTTTTCTACAGCGTGATCAATCCGTCTCTACAAAAATGAGTGTCTAATGAAATTTACACTTAGTGACTAGCTGACTGAAGTGGGGGCCTCTACCCAAATACTCAACTAGGCCTTACTTTTCTGAAGTATTTTGATTTCTCTTGCCTGGAACAATTAGCAGAACAGTCCAGAATGCATTGAATACTTTCTAATTACCTCATGTTCTCTTATAAAAGGGGACAGATAGAAATAAAACATGCACTCCCCACCTTTAGATTATCTGCACTTGGTTCGTCGGAGGACTTCTAAGATCCTGTTTTCCTGTAAATTAGTTTAGGTAACTAAATAGTGTGTTCTAACTTTTTAGTTCCAATGCAATATGACTATGCTAAACCTGTTTCATATTTTTGACCTTCTATTGTTATGTCATTTCACATTTTATGCCTTTTTGAAATGTGGACATGCCTTGCTATTCAGTGACTGCATCACTACTTATTTTTTGTCTCTTAGACTTGGATGTTTAGAAATATGGATATAAATACATTGTAGATCTCAAGTCCTTAAAAAATACTATTTTATTTCACTGAATTTAAAAATGTTTGGTCTAGAGAAAGTCCTCCAATGGAAGAGTTTCTACTAAGACTTGACTTGGGGAAAACATGTTTACTTGGCAGCTCTTCCACTGTGCAGTTGGTTACAGCTCCTACTCTACCCCCACAGTGAGCCAACCCAACCTTAGAACCATTAGTATTAACATTAAAGCAGCTTTGGGCTGATCTTTATGGAGGTAGCAGTAATGGGGGCAGGGATGCTCCTTGAATGACAGGCCCTTTGGGCTATTCAGATTGGGGTTTTGCTCAAATCTTGATAGCATATCTCATGTTATCTGTAAAATTACAGTTTTTAGTGCTTGATCTCCAAATTTTTCCCCCATCAATACAATCTAAAGAGCACAGGCCCAAAGAGAAAATGACAAGAAACTATTGTTCCTTCACTTGAGCACATGAAAAATCCTCTGTGCCATATTGATTAGGCCATTGCAAGCCTTGGAAATAGTTATGTGTGAAGCACTCAGCTTATGCTTGGAACACAGTGCGGCAGAGTAGGGCAGAGGTGTCTCTGTGTAGGATTGAAGGGTAGAATGCCAGTCTAGATTCTGAAAGGATGGATATTTAATTCAGTTCAGCTTTATTTTCACAAGAAGGTTGACACCTAGTTGTTTATGTTGGACTGGGTCTCTGTTTTGTAGCTTCATTTCCAAAAATATGCTTAACCTAGAAACAGGAAAACAAACAAAAAACAACTTTTTCCCCTATCTGTCTAATTGGGGTCAAAAGTCACTGCTACCCAGGATTAACCTTCCAGCCACAAGAGCTTCTGTTCCAAACGTTCATATATATATTTATAACCTAACCCCTCAATATTGCCTACATACACAGAATACCTATGAAAACACTTGCGCACATGCCTCCGTCAACACACACAGTAGGTGTAATACCACACATCAGAGAATGACAGATTTTAGGCCAATAACGAGTACTAAATTTTCCCTACCCTAGCATTTGGTTGGGTTTTATGATCTAAAACTGTGGTCTGGAAATGAAGATGATTTTTAAAGCTATATTTTAAATATACTGGTTCAAAGTTGTAAATAATACTAATGGTGGAATCATTTCATTGTTACTTTTTCCCAGAAAAGCTGAGAGAGCACAGTGTGCCGTTTGACTTTTCTTTTTCCATTAATAGATCGTCTATTCAACAAAAAAATGCCCACATGCCAGGAAGGGCTAAAGTTTTTCTAAGCATTTTTAAATGGGGACCAAGAGCTGAACACAGCCAGTGGATTCTTCAGATCTTTACACAGAGACACAGTGGCCTGACCTGCAGCTGTTGTATTCCCCCCGTAGTATAGCTAGCCAAATTATAGTCTTGTTTTGACACACGGCTTTTTAGTCATTCACTGTCAGTGGCAAAGCTTTGTGCTTTAGTCCCTGTTGTTTTAGCACCAGCCCTCTACCTTTTATTAGGGTTTAATTCCCGGTTATAATCCAGGCCAAATTGATTTGCAAGTCAAGTGGCTGGAGCAGCTTGCATTTCCTTTGTCATTCTAGGTTTCCTCTGGGAGAAAGAAATCAATCAAAGAGATTTACTTTTTTCCTTTCTCTTGATCATTGATTATTTAAGACATCAGTAAAATCCGTTTGTCTTCTGTCTTTTGGTTAATTGAAGAATATGGTTACTTTCTGAAAGCCAGTCTTTTCTTTGTGGTGAAACAGCATTTTTCCCAGAGTGCCAATCACATATAAAATTTGAAACTAATACTTACTAATTAATTTTATTATTAAAGTCTTCATAATCATATATAGCCCAGCAATACTGCCCCCAATAAAAACAATGAATTACAGAAACACTGGTCACACATTAACAAAGGAAAAAGGAGATTATAAATGATTATGTTCTTTAAAATTTTATCCTCCGACAGATGACTTCTAGGCAGAATTCTGGTTTGGTTGTCATTAAGCAAGGAAATGAATGATTTATTTCCTGTTAACTGATATATCACTGATTCTTTGGTTAAACTTCTGAAATTGTTGTACAAGTCAAAATCCTTTGGTCTTAACATATTTAGAATGTGTTTATCAATTCTTTCTTTTAACAAATACTTATTGAACACCTACTATGTTAAAGGAACTGTCCTGGGTGGTTAAAAAGAGGGGGAAACACTACAAATTCTAAGGGATTATGATAATGATGAAAAGTGGAATGAAATAATCAAGCCTCATTGCAGTCCTTTTAAGTTATGACTTTATAAAGTGATGTTAGAAAAAAACGACATCAATTCTTGTCTGACTACATGAAAACTGCAACTAAAAAAGATACTTCTTTTGCCTAAATTAGTAGAACTCACTGGATCCTCCTACTTCCCTCTCTATCTGAAATTTATGAATTAAATTTGGCCACAACTAGAAGAACTTAACCCAATGAAAAAGAGATTTTCACATAATTGCTTCTTCGGTGTTAGACCTGTGTAAGTTATATTAAATTTATACCAGCACTCCTACCAGACAGTTTCAAAGGCAGGTTGACTCACATATAACCCAGGAAACCTTTCAGGAAACCTCTGAAGCAGCAATGTAGAACACCATCACTCATTTCTGTTTACAAAGAGCCTATAAAATAGCTAAGCTTGAGTTCCTGGTTCCAACAGCATTGCCTTGCAGCTTGTAGAAAACAGGTCACTCGGCATCCTTACTTTTAGCCAGGGATTACAAACCATTGAATTAGCAGGTAGAAAATCGACATCCTCCAACGTTAAGAGACTGCCCTTTTAAAAGGTGCCACGAGACTTTTGTTTCTTCAAATACAGACTTAATCTTTCTCTTCAAAGTGGCATCTGCTCCTTGTTGTCTCAAGATAATTCAGAGTTCATTATTGTAGTCGGTGTATAAAATACCAACCTTAAATGGGAACTAGCTTCATGCTTTCAAAGGCAAGACAACTATAATTCAAAACTGGAACTAAGCTATGAATTCTTACCATGACCAACACCAAAAGCTAAAGCCTTACTCACTCTTAGTTCTAACACAAATTTGCAACTACTGATTACCTTATTCATTCTGAAATCTGCTAACTTCTGCTTGAGTAACTTAAATGCCTAAGCCGAATACCACAGCTCTGCGCAAATAGCACAGCTCATCAGATGTTTTCTGTAGCATTAAAGAATGTAATTGACTTAATTTAACTGAATGTCAGCAATTTGAAAACTCACTAGAATTATAGGAATTTTGGGTGTGCTGAGGATGGACTATAAGCTTAATAAGTTATGGTGTCTCCTAAGAATCATAAAGTTTCAGCTGAGCTGAGAAACTAGAATTTTATTTTACTAGAAAAACTGCATTCATAAATAGCAACCCCAAACCTAGAAGTTACAGTGTGGACCCTCACAGCCCAGTTGGTGTTCACATCTGTGACCTACTATTCCCATCAATTACATCTTCTTATCTAAAAATAATTTGATGCTTTAAAAAAAAATAATATGGAGCTACAGCATGATAAAAAAAACTATTTTAAAGATGTAAACACATTTTATATTAAAAAGTGATAGATTCTTGTCAAAAGTCATGAATATGGAAATGAAAGAGCTCTTTAATATTTCACCTGCCAAATCTGTATATTGAATGTGATTATTTAAAACAGTTGTTTCCAAGTTTTATTTCAACCCTACAGCCCTCTCCTACAAAGGGGAGCAAGAGACTCCTCCCTTTCTAACAATGCATGTGTTTTGGTTTTTTTCTTTCTAATCAGAAATTTAAAAGCTTGATGTGAGCTGAGTTTTACTTGATAAGCAGCCCTGGGGTTAGTCTAATTTTGTGCTGTCTGGATAGTAAGTGTAATAATGCCTTGATTTCTGTATCCTGGCAGTGGTGATTCAGACAGAATGATGGGCAGCAGGAAGGTCTGTACAACCAGATTCAAAACCTAAGCCAGTTCATTTTTTTATACAGTTTTTGTAATCTAACATATAGCCTGTGATTTTAGTAAATTCAGGTACTTGGTACATTCATGGAAATTGAATTTCAAAGATTTAAGTCAGGTTGTTGACTACTTTCTTTCACTTGTGATAAATACATCACTATACAGGGTAATTGTTTTCACTTGCTACTCTACACTTGCTTATAATTCAAGAAAAGCCAACTCTAGTGTGTCATTTATTTCATCTCATAGAAGTTTCTGGCAGAACTGAAGTTTCAAGAATGTAGAATTTATGTTGGACAATGCTTGTATTCAGCGTACTAATGGTGGCATTCCTTTCTTTGCATTACTTGTTACCATGGTGATAGTCAACTCAGTTCAATGACTCATTCTAGTGACATGTGAGGCCGCTTAAATATTTTCAAGCTAATGTATATTGATTAGAAGGGTTTAGGAGAAGACAAATTTATGGTAGAAATTAGCCTAGCCTTTGTCTAAATTAATTTATATGACCTGTTTGAATGACTTCAGTTGTAATTTTGGAATACTTCTTTGTTAGGTATTCTCCTTACTCTTGGGTCTTTCTCCCAGTATTTTTATCTGGCTTAGCAGGATATTGCAAGTTATTTATTAATGAGTATTTTTAGAAGGGGAATTGACTTAGAAAATATCTCTTTAAAAATTGTCTAGCAGCTTCTATCACCCAAGCTCTTTATCAAGCTCTCCTGCCGTGCTGGGTAGGACCAGAAATGATCTTGTCAGGGGTGTGACCTCCTAATACAGTTTTGCTGTTGTCTCTAAGTAGGGAACCTATACAATATAAAACTGAAATTTCTAACTTTGTAGCAAAATTTATCCAATTTTGTTTTGTTCCTTCTTTTTATGTTGGCCACCAAGCTTTTCTCCTTAGCCATAAAAAAAGCGCCTATCTTTTAAAAAATTCAAAGATCTATATACCATTTTGAAAAGATACTTCTGAAAGAAAAAGAAGAAATGAAATCCTTATCTGAATTCTTCTAAAAAGGAAAACCCAAATATCTAAAACTAGAATATAAATTACCCAAGGTTAGTTGTTGTTTTATTTTTAATTTAGTGTTGATCCTTGAATGTTTTAATGATACCCAAATGATTTCTGAATATAATTGATTTTAAATTTTAGTAGTTGACAAAGTCATTTCCTCTGTACCATAACCAAATAAGGTCCATCCACTGCCACAGGTTACTGTCTCTGTCTTGATTCATTAGGCACCAGTCATGCCAAATGGGTATCTCAGCATAGTTTCATCTTTTCAAAGATACTTAAAATGGCCAACTGTGTGTGAATAATGGAAAGTTTGAGATTCTTCTGTATTCTTCAAATTTTTTAGCCCTGCGGCTTCAGAGGTCATCTAACTCATCCATCTACCTCTAGGGAAGACTGTCACTCAGGCATGCTCTACAGGATAGATACCCATCTATTCTTAACATCTCTGGGGAAGATGGTTTCCTTAGCAACACAATCCAGTTCTTTTAGGCTTTTCTCACAGTAGGAAAATGTCTTGGCCAGTCTTTGTGAACTAGGCACCTGGCAACAGATGTGGTGATTTAGGCCATTGTCCTGGGAGCCTCAGAAAGTCGGATTTCCCTTACCTTTGGTGTTTGTTACATTTGATGATTCCCTAAGACTCCTAAGAAATCAGAGTTTTAAAAATAAAGATGTGGATACTGGGACAATGTTCAGTAACATGACCTGCTCGTGACAAATATTGCTATAGTTTTTGGTTTGTTTTTATCTTCTTTTTTGTTTTGCCATTGCTATGATATCAGGAAAAGTGACTGTTTCAGATCCCCAGTGACAGATATCAGAACTAGGATCAAGTGACTCCGCTTTTAAACTGCTCAATTTTCTGAGAAGTTACAGTTACAAAAAGGGAGCATTTTCTCCCTTCTTGCTTCCAAATAGGTACTTTCTCATTCATCTTTCTATTCCCTAAAATGACAAAGGAGAATCTCTAGTTTTCCCACTTTTTCTGGGGAATGGACTGGCAGTGGAGAGTCTGGTGTGGGATAGAATGACTCCAGAGAAAATACTCAGCCACCATTTGATCCCAGCCTTTGTCCCCATGTTCTGGAAACAGTGGCTGCTTGCCTTCTCAGGGTTCCACACAATGATTTAAAAATGTGTTGTCCTGACAAGGCCTGAAAACAGAAGGAGGAGTCCAGGAGGGTGGTGATTTTTTTCTGATTACATCACTTGATCCAAGCACTCCCTGCAGAGAGCTTTTTCTGTTTGTTCAGAGTTGCCTCCAGCTTGGAGTTAGAACTAGCAGGAAAATAAGGAGCACCCTGGAAATCAATGTCTCCTCTCTCTATGGGATTTTTTCCAGTCTAGGTACAGCTGCTTAACTCCCCCAACTCAGATGATCTTGTGAAATGACAGCCACATCCATGTGGTTGCTCCCCATAAATAACATTAGGGGAAATAACCTTTTTTTGCTTTAAAAAAAAAAAAAAACCAACCTATAGATTGCTTATGTAAAGAATGTTGAATCATTTGGCCCATGTTTTAATTGACTCTAGACACCTCTATGGAAATAAGTCTGAGGCGTAGTTTGTGAAACATGTTTCAAAAGTGTTTGATGTAAAATAAATGCTAGACATTTACAGTACAGAAATAGTTTTTATAAAAAAAAAATGTAGATTACAACTCTGTTCCTAAGAACCTCAGCCTTTATCGTGTCTTAGTAAAGCTGATCTGCTTTCATTTTAGTTTATTGCATTTCTGGTGTAATAGCCTCTTAAGATAGAACTATTAATACATATGTACTGGTTAATGCCTGTTAATGCAGAAAATGGCACTTTGTTATTTCAATGTGTTTCCCTCAGTGTCACAGGGTATAACAGTTTAATAGGAAAAGGTCTTCTGACATTGGTCAAAAATGCATTCTCCCCATTTAAAATGTGTATGTATAATTGGTTGCATAGGCAAATGTCACCTTTTGCAGTATCTTTATCTTGATCATAGTCTTAGACATCAACTGTGTGTCCACTTTCCAGCTGCCATAGAAATTTGGTACATTTGCAAATTCTGGTGAAATTTTGTAAGCTGAATGTAATGGTAGAGCAAATGATCCAAAGCACTTGGGTGTTATCCTTCAGTCTACATTGAACCATTCGGACATTGGGAATGGTCTTTACACAAGGGAAGTCTTTTGAGAGTATTTGTGGGTTTTTTTGTTTCTTATCTGTTGGATTTCTGGCAAAAAAAAGTAACCTAAACACAGTGGGATCAATTCACCATATAACATTTTCTATATTGTGATTGGTTTTATCTTTTTGTTGACTCCTATTATGACCTTTACTCAATTTCAACAATATTTCAATAGATACTTTATTACTGTTATGCTCAATATAATCACTTAGAAAGGTTGACAGGAAGAAAATCAAACTACAATTCATACATCCCTTCACTTTACACTAAGACATCATGTTGTATGTCACATAGTTTCCAGATTGATTTCTCTTGTGTATAAGTTATAACATCAAAGATGCCAAAGGGTATATAAAATAAGCTACAGTAATAGTCAACAGAACTTAACCTGGACCTTATGTTGTAATAATTTATTCATATTAGCTGTAGTCTTCTGTATTTATATTTTCAGTATTTATTATGAATGACATGGAAATTTGTGTATTTATTGTGGCTTTTTATTGCAGTGTGTATATATATATATATATTACAAATAAGCATTTTTAAGTCTTATCCTTAAGTTTCTTTTACTAGTGGCACTTGTATTATGCTGTACTTTTTATTATATATTGTACAAATATCTTGTCCATTTGTTTGCAGCAGAGTAAAACCAGTTTCTAAATTGTATCTACTGTTGCATTTTGTGTAAATCCTTTGTTCTTACCTTCAAAGCAGTCACACACATACAAGAATACCTCCCTCCTTTGGTGTAACAGATACATTCCTGAAAAGTTGTGTGTGAAGCCAGTTCCTGTGAAATGACTCAAAGATGTGCTAACTCTACTGTGATTGATCTCTAAGTGAAGATGCTTAATAACATTTTTCTTCCTCAACTGTATTCAACCCTTTCATCAAGTAATGACATGTAAACAAATATGAGGGCCAGAGAGGAACTTCCTGTTCCGAAGAAATTGGGGAGGATATTTTTACCAAGGCAAATACAATCTTTTGTAAGTAGTATCCTGCAATTCACCTGTTTAGTAGTATTTGTGTTTTGCTTTGCTTGAAGCAGAATCTATGTGATTTGGTATTTAGAATATGTGCACATACGTACACATATATGCCTATCTGTTTAATCATGCTGACTCAAGGTAACTAAACTTCTTTTTATTGGCAGTAGAATGAAGAGAAAAGAAAATGGATCCTTCCTAATTTCCTATTATGTACAGGTCACTGTCTTCGAACAACTTGTTTTTCTTACATTTGAACACTGTATCTATATTTTTGAAAGTTAAATCATAATATGTGATTGATCACCCCTGAACACAAATTTGATCGCGTGGCTCACTTACTTAAAAAATCTGTGGAGTTCCTTCCTCATTGTTGACAAGATAAAACACAAACTCTTTGGAATGTCCCCAGGACTTCCCTGATCGCTCAGTTGGTAAATCTGCCTGCAATGCTGGAGACCTGGGTTTGATCGCTTGGTTGGGAAGATCCCCTGGGAAAGGAAAAGGCTACCTACTCCAGTATTCTGACCTGGAGAATTCCATGGACTGTATAGTCCATGGGGTAGCAGAGTTGGACATGACTGAGCGACTTTCACTTTTGGAATGTCCCCACGAGGTGAGGTAAGATCTGGGTACAGCAAATCTCTCTAGCTATTTTACTTATCAGACTGTTTGTTCCATTGCCCACAGACAGACGACCTAGACTTTGCCTTTGTTGTTTTTGTTCAGTTGCCCAGTTGTGTCTGACCCTACTACACTAGTTTTTCTCTGCCTCCTCCTTTGCCCAGAATATACACCCAGCAACTGCATCCTGACAGCACAATTCTAGTGAGTACTTACTTTTTGAGCAAAAACTCAAATGCCCCTTCAAACTTTATGTTGCCTTTCTGAATCTCCTGAAGATGGATGGCCTGCTCTTTTATGCTAAATGCAGATGCTACAGGTGGCGCTAGTGGTAAAGAATCCGCCTGCCAGTGCAGGAGATGCAAGAGATGCGGGTTCCATCCCGGGGTCGGAAAGATCCCCTGGAGTAGGAAGTGGCAACCCACTCCTGTATTCTTGCCTGGAAAATTCCACGGGCAGAAGAGCCTGACGGGCTACAGTCCATGGGGCTGCAAAGAGCCGGCAGCCTACATGACACTGACAACACAGCTCTTCAAGTCTCACTGAGTTTATTTACCTATTTACTCCTTCTGCAGGACTCCCTGAGAACCAAAAGGTGTGTTTTTACTCAACATGTCCTTGGCATCCAACTTAGCACCCAGAATATAGTAGATGCTTAAAATATGTTTACTGACATATGTGCAGTACAGATCTGAGTGGTGCGTTTGCAGGAGTTGAGATGAAGGAAGGATGGCTGTCTGAAAGGGTGGAGATGGGGTCAGATTCAACAGGAGGAAGAAATTTTACTGGTAGGGGACATGCAGATTCCAAGATGTGGGATGGCTTGGGGAAGGACTGAGTCAGGACCAGGTCACCCCCTTCTGTGCAGACTAGAAAGATGCTACTAAGAGCAGATGATATACCTTGAGGGACAAATGAGCAATCCGATGAGGAATATCTATTCAGATATTGCAAAACTCTGAAGACTAGTCTGGGGAGTCTTCCTTTTATCCTTAGGGAAGGAGGAAAATCTTGAATGTATTAGAAGAGGAGGTTCAACCGAGTAAGAGTGATGCTTAACAGTGAAAGCACTGTGGTTGCAGGACACAGACAGTTTGGGAAGATGGGAATGCCAGAGTAAAAATCTTCCTTGTAGCTATTGAAGTCACTACTCATTCATAAATCACTGTCAAGGACCTACTATGTTTAGGACATTTCGCTAGATTACAAGCGGGCAGCATGAACAAGATAGGTCCCCTCCAGACAAGCAAGGACAGGGATCCAGACGATTATGGCAAAGAAAAGGCTGGTCCTTTGAAAGCCTTCTTGGGTGAGAGAGATTAAAAGCAGCAAAAAGATGATAACTCAAGACACTACAGGTGGAGAATTTAAGTGAATAGGGGAGAATAGATGCATCATGAACTGAAATTAGTGTTATAAGGAGGTGTGTTCATTTTGGATAAGGATTGTTGCTGGAATACTCAGTGAAAATACCAAATGAACAGAAGGGAATAGGGATCTAGAACTTAGATAAAGATGCGAGATTGAGCGTGAAATGGTGTCTAAAGAGGTAACTAGAGAGAGAGAAGAGAAAGGTACAAAGAAGACTGAACCTCTCAGAAGCTGGGGTTGCAGGCTGTGCTTCCCAGCAGAAATGCTGAGATGCAGTTTAGCAAGCAGGATTTTCCTTAGGGACCAATGCTTGTGAAAGCTTAGGGAGGACACAGGTGAGGAGGAGGGAGAAATCAAGCTACAAAGCAGATCCAACAAAGCCCCAGCCAGCCAGCCCTAGTTGGGTGCTGGACTAGAAAGGGCTTCTCCAAGCCTAGGGGCTGAAAATGATTGGACCTTTATACCCACCCCACAATCAGTCACTGGATGTGGTCCCCCAGGAAGGGAGTGGTGCATTTGCACCTCTGGGGCAAGCTGGTGCTCTGTAGTAGAAATGCCCAAAAATAGAGTTGCAAGCTGGAAACTACTGAGCACTCTCAGAATCTGGGGAAGCCCTACCCTGGAGGGGAATTCTTGAAGGTGACAAATCTGTGTCTTCCACAGATCACAATTCAGACCCACCTCTTCATTTAAATTTCAGGGAGCAGGCCTTCTGGGATTCAGGAAAACATAGAAGAACTTGGTTAGCAGAATGAACTACAGCTTTTGCCACTGCGGATGGTCTTAGAACCCCCACCGATATGCATCATCTCCCTTGTTCACTACACATTCTACTTTTTCCTCAGCTTCTGCAACCACTTCTGCTAATCTCTGTGGCTTCCTTGGTAGTAAGACCCAGACCCAGGAGGCATCTTAATAGATATTTCTTCCTGTTCCCACTGTATAACAGTAAACCCATCTCTTCCTGATGATCAAAGTCAATTACTTCTACTAGGATGGCAACTCTTCTCCCTGCCCCAAATGCCCAGGCAGCAGCTTACATTCTACAGGAATCTTTCAGTTCAGATCAGTTCAGTCGCTCAGTCATGTCCGACTCTTTGCGACCCCTTGAATCACAGCACGCCAGGCCTCCCTGTCCATCACCAACTCCCGGAGTTTACTCAAACTCATGTCCATCGAGTCAGTGATGCCATCCAGCCATCGCATCCTCTGTCATCCCCTTCTCCTCCTGCCCCCAATCCCTACCAGCATCAGGGTCTTTTCCAATGAGTCAGTTCTTCGTATGAGGTGGCCAAAGTATTGGAGTTTCAGCTTCAACATCAGTCCTTCCAATGAACACCCAGGACTGATCTCCTTTAGGATGGACTGGTTGGATCTCCTTGCAGGCCAAGGGACTCTCAAGAGTATTCTCCAACACCACAGTTCAAAAGCATCAATTCTTTGGCGCTCAGCTTTCTTCACAGTCCAACTCTCACATCCATACATGACCACTGGAAAAACCATAGTCTTGACTAGATGGACCTTTGTTGGCAAAGTAATGTCTCTGCTTTTTAATATGCTATCTAGGTTGGTCATAACTTTCCTTCCAGGAGTAAGCATCTTTTAATTTCATGGCTGCAGTCACCATCTGCAGTGATTTTGGAGCCCCCCAAAATAAAGGCTGCTATTGTTTCCACTCTTTCTCCATCTATTTCCCATGAAGTGATGGGACCAGATGCCATGATCTTAGTTTTCTGAATCTTGAGATTTAAGCCAAGTTTTTCACTCTTCTCTTTCACTTTCATCAAAAGGCTTTTTTTTTGCCATAAAGTTGGTGTCATCTGCATATCTGAGGTTATGGGAATCTTTAGTCCCCTGATAAAAGTGTGGCCACTTTGAGAACTGGGACCTCTAGCCTGGCAGAGCCTATAGAGTTGTAGAGTAGGATGCACAGTTTTCCCCAGTGGGTCATGTTAAGTGGGGCCCCTTCTGCTTTCACCCTATGGAAGAAACACCTGGGTTCCTAGACCCATGTGTTCTTTCTACTGGGGATGTAATAGTATATAAAGTTCCAATATATAGACTATATAACCCCATCCTATAGAATTTCACCTCCAAACTTGCACTCCAGCTGTACCTTTAGCAGGCCGGTCAGCACTCTGTCCGGTCGGCAGCTTATGAGTCCATGATATGGCCAGTGAAAGCTCACAGTAACAAGCCCACTACACACTTCCTTTCCTATAAGCTAGTTCACTGTTCTGATATGGTGTGATATGGGGTCTCATATGAGCAGATTAAATATACTGTAAGCCTTGCAGCTAAGAAAAGCAAAATCAGACTTGGAATATTTAAGTTAGAAGCAAACAACAGCAGCAGTGAAAAACAACCTCTTATCCATCTAGGATGTAGGAAGTCCAATGTAATTAATCTGCCAGTAAGTGTCTGGTTAAACTTCTGGAAAAATATATCATATCAAGGGCTTACCATATCGAGTCTCTGTTGCTGGTATTTTGTAGTTTGGGCAGCAGTGGTAGCTCTATCCACCTTGGGAAATGGGAGGTTGTGCTCAAGGGCCCAGCATGACTTTCGTGTCTCCCACTGCTGCCTAATTCATGGGCCTATCACGGCAGCACTGAAGTAGACAATGGCTGAGGCTCACTGCTGTTAGCTGGCGAAGCTTTTCTGCCTACATCAGCATAATGTGAGCCACAAGGGCGAGTTGCACATACAACTTTATGTTTTCTAGTGACTGTATGGAAAATAATTTTTTAAAAAATTCAAAATATTTTTATTCACCCTAATATAAAAAAATCATTTCAATATGTAATCAACAACAACAACAAAAACATTTTACATTCCTCTTTTTTTGTACTCCTAAATCTTTGAAGTCCAGTATTTTCACTAGCAGCATGTTTCAGTTTGGACAAGCCACATGTGGACAGTGGACAAAGTAATAGGCAGCATGGGTCCATAGTGCCATTTCGTGGCCCTTCTGCCACGAATGGATGCTGTCTGGTCAGTGTTAACATGAAATACCACAATCCTCACACTGTGTGCCCACTGCCATATGCCCACCCACACCATCCCACCCCAGACTTCCTTTTTCCTAATCTTCTGATCTCTCTCATCTCAGGGCCCCGACTAATCAGCCAGGCCATTCACTTCTGTTCATGATCCATATATCGTAACAGAGCCATTTTCCCTTCCACACCAGAAAACCAGGTGCACCACTGATGTTCTGCCCGTATGAAAGGTCTTCCCCAGCTACTATTTTTCAAAGCTAACCTTGAGTGACACCACCCTTATGGCAGAAAGTGAAGAAGAACTAAAGAACCTCCTGATGAAAGTGAAAGAGGAGAGTGAAAAAGTTGGCTTAAATCTCAACATTTAGAAAACAAAGATCATGGCATCCAGTCCCATCACTTCATGGGAAATACATGAAGAAACAGTGGAAACAGTGGCCGACTTTATTTTGAGGGGCTCCAAAATCACTGCAGATGGTGACTGCAGCCATGAAATTAAAAGACACTTACTCCTTGGAAGGAAAGTTATGACCAACCTAAACAGCACATTAAAAAGCAGACACATTACTTTGCCGACAAAAGTCCATCTAGTCAAGACTATGGTTTTTCCAGTGGTCATGTATGGATGTGAGAATTTGACCATAAAGAAAGCTGAGCGCTGAAGAATTTATGCTTTTGAACTGTGGTGTTGGAGAAGACTCTTGAGAGCCCCTTGGCCTGCAAGGAAACCCAACCAGTCCATCCTAAAGGAAATCAGTCCTGAATATCCATTGGAAGGACTGATGTTGAAGCTGAAGCTCCAATACTTTGGTCACCTGATGTGAAGAGCTGACTCATTTGAAAAGGCCGTGATGCTTGGAAAGATTGAAGGCGAGAGAAGAGGATGAGATGGTTGGATGGCATCACTGACTCGATGGGCATGAGTTTGAGTAAACTCTGGGAGTTGGTGATGGACAGGGAAGCCTGGTGCCCTGCAGTCCATGGGATCACAAAGAGTCAGACACGACTGAGCGACTGAACTGAAATGAACTGAACCCTTGAGAGAGGCTGCAGAGCAGCTGCTATGCATTTTAGGCTTACATTGCATCTACTTCCCAAACAAAATTCAGGTTTTTTCCTCCTCCATAAGGAATGGACATAAGGAATCCACCGCATGGTAGGAGGGTGAGCTGAGTGAGAGGTGCTGGCACAGAGATGGAAGACGGGGCTCCCTCTTCATGCAGCTTCCTGCGCCTTCCACTCTGGTTTGTGCGTAGCCCCAGGCTTTCTGCTTTGATTTTACTGTGGATTGCTGCTAGCCCTGCCTTATCTTTGGACTTAGTGGCTTTGTTGGAACCCAACTTCTGAGATCTGACTCCAAAGGCATGGTCGCTTGCCATCCCCTAGTCAGGTATTTAGTCTCTACCAAGCCTCAGGAATATATTGAGTTGTTTTTCAAAAGGCATATAAATTACTACTACAAAGGGCAATGCCTAGATCCATAGGCCTGGCTTGTGATTATACCACTGGTACTTGCCCTGACCTCCATACCACATCTTTTGCCATCACCTCTGATGTCATAGCTTCTGCCACACTTTGACACTGCAACCAGGACTTGCTACCCAGACCTTGTCTGCTCTGTGTTCACTCAGAGTTGGCAGTTTGTCCCGTCGTCCAGTTTATGATCAGAACAGCATTCACAGGTGTGCAACATGCTGCCTCAGAACCCAGAGTCTTACCAGGTACTACGCTTCCCTCCTCATGGTAGGAGATGCAATAACTTACTTCTACTGTGAAGGGTATGTCTTGGAATGCCCCAGACCACGGGATCCCCAAAGATTATGCTGATATGGCAGGCTCCTGAGTCTTCAAAGGGTTTATCTCCTGCCCTTTAGAGCACCTAATGCCTCCGGCATGCTGACCATTTATTACTCACCTGGCCTGATTTGCAGAATATCATAGATGGGGTGGTATTAACTGTGGGATGTCCAGAGAATCAATATCTCTTTGCACTATATTATGACAAAATACAAAACTAAATGTATACTGTCACCCAATCCACATAAACGCAAACAATTTCACTTCTCTTTTCTGGTTGGAAGAGAATGGAATACATTTTCCAAATCAATGGCCTCACTCACGTACCTGAGGTTGGTTAGCCTTCTCTAGAAAACATTCTCTTTCTATCTGACACAGCAACTGCAATTGTAGTGACCGCTTGGTTGAATCTGCAATAATCTATTCTCATTCTCCAAGATCTATCTGCATTCTACAGGGACTTAGGTGACTTTAAATGGAGATGTGATGGGACCTCCGCCCCTGGACACCTTAGGTATTTAAGGATAAGACTAATTTCCACTATCCTCCCTGGATTGCAGCCTTGTTTGTTTTATTTTACTTTGATTAGAGGGAGGGAGCAGGAACAGTTTCAGAGATTTCCTCTTGGCCTTCCTCACTATTACAGCCTTTATCCCATAGCCAAATGTCCTGTGTGGGGACTTCATATATACCAAATATGCCAATCTCAATTATGTGATCTGAGACAGGGGAACTGACCGCTGGTGGATCTACAAACCTAGTGGACTTAAGTCAGCCCTGTACTAGGACTCTGTTTATTTCCTGGTTCTTGACAGGTCCCCTCTTAAACAGGAGGCTCATGGTGAGGCTTCATTTCTCCAGATATAGACAAGTCTAATACAGCATCAAACAGTCCTTAAATGTTGGGATATTCCTCTTTCCCTGGTGCACAGTCATCTAAGTAAATGGTTGTAGGTCCCTTTTCAGGAGGACTGGGGGAACCATTACTATGTAGACTTGTATGATACAGTTGGGTCCTTCCTCCTAGAGACTTAGCCCCTTCTTGGGTCAATGAATCCTGAGTCTGAAAACTAATTTAGGTCTGGAAAATGGCCAAGAGCTATTATGATTTTTTATTGGAGTGATTGCCTTTAGGCTGTTAGTTATCTATCCTAATTTCTTGTGATGGTATAAAGGCTGTCCATCTATTTTGTCAGTAGATTCACCAGTTATCTATGAGCCATTCCCATGGCTTTCTGTGTCAGGACCCTTTCCTGCTCCTCTGACTCTGACACTCATTATGAAAAGTGCAACCTTCTGGCTTTTAGCAGTTAGGTGCCACTACCTGTCCTTTATTGTATTTGAGTTCCACTAACCCCAGAATTGATGCTTTTGAACTGTGGTGTTGGAGAACACTCTTGAGAGTCCCTTGGACTGCAAGGAGATCGAACCAGTCCATCCTAAAGGAGATCAGTCCTGGGTGGTCATTTGAAAGACTGATGTTGAAGCTGAAACTCCAATACTTTGGCCACCTGATGCAAAGAGCTGACTCATTTGAAAAGACCTTGATGCTGGGAAAGATTGAGGGCAGGAGGAGAAGGGGATGACAGAGGATGAGATGGTTGGATGGCATCACCACCTCAATGGACATGGGTTTGGGTGAACTCCAGGAGTTGTTGATGGACAGGGAGACTTGGCATGCTGCGGTTCATGGGGTCACAAAGAGTTGGACACGACTGAGCGACTGAACTGAACCCCAATAGACTGCCACCTTGGGCATCTATGGTCCATATACCATCAGTGATGGGCAAGTGCAGCTCCAGAATCCCACCATATTGACTACTATTTTTGGACCATTTCTTGTCAGATTGGATTTTAGAGAAACAGACTCTAAAATGGGGGTTGACATGCAGATATTTATTAGGTATCAATACCTGTAGAATCAAAGAGGCAGAAGCAATTAAACAGAGGAATAAATGAAACTGTGATGTGGCCTCAGCACAACCCACTAGGAGCCCCAGAGCCAATATGGCCCATTGGAGTTGTCCCCTAGTGAGACAAGGACATCAGGTCTTTAAACCCATCGTGATTAGTCACTGCATGTGAGTACCCCGGGTTGGTCATGCTTCTAAACAAGGCATCTCTCTGTAACTGAGGCCCTCCTTGAAAGAGAAACAACGTCAGCCTGACATGAATTGGGATGGGACATTACCATGTCCATCACAAACTCAGGATTCAAAAGAAGGAAGTGAAGATGTGTAGCAATTAAGAGCTAAACGTAAAGTGTTGGACTTAGATTTTAAAAATGAACATGTATGTTCACCTGGACAAGATTTATGCTTCATGATAGACTTCCTGCCCTAACCACACCCTCCCCCTACCCCACCACCCTGATACCTACCCCTGCTGCAAAGTGCTGACTTCAGTTCTGGTTACTGCAGTTTAAGAAGATCCACTTATTGAACTGTATTCAGAGAAGAAGGATCAGAATTGTAAAGAGACAAAAAATTATAACGAAAGAGGCCTGCTTAAAGAACTAATGTTTACACTACACAGAAATTTTCTTCGGATACCTAAGGACTCTTGAAATTATCCCCTGTGGAATTAACTCCCAAGTCTCAGTTCAGTGGTTCAGTCATGTCCAACTCTTTGTGATCCCGTGGACTGCAGCACACCAGACTTCCCTGTCCATCACCAACTCCCGGAGCTTGCTCAAATTCATGTCCATCAAGTTGGTGATGCCATCCAAACATCTCATCCTCTGTCGTTCCCTTCTCCTCCTGTTTTTCAATCTTTCCCAGCATCAAGGTCTTTTCCAATGAGTCAGTTCTTCGCATCAGGTGGCCAAAGTATTGGAGTTTCAGCTTCAGCATAAGTCCTTCCAATGAATATTCAGGATTGATTTCCTTTGTGATGGACTGGTTGGATCTCCTTGCAGTTCAAGGGACTGTCTTAGGACTTTGGCTATAAAGCAGTGGTGAGTTTTATTCCACTTGGAGTTTTAGAAGAATAAGTCTGACAGCAAAATAGAATGGACTAGGGGAGATGTACAAGACAGGAAGCAGAAAACCGATTAAGAGTAGCCATGATCGATGGGCCCAGGTCTTGCTCATCATGGTATTTGCAGTACCTGGCATTGTGGCTGCATATGAGGAGAGCCTCAGAAAATCACCATCAAATGAGTAAATGCTCAAGCCAAGTACAAACACTCACCTGAACTAAGACAGTGACCATGGGAACAGAGAGGTGGCAACTACATCAAAATATATGTCAAAGACTGAATGAAGAAGAAGGGAGAGGAAGGAGTGAAGGAGAATACATAGATTTCCTGATTTGTGCCTAGATGTACGCTTGCTCTAGACAGGAAACACTGGAAGAGGGGTAACCGGTGACAAGGGAAGAAAAGAAAGACTGAATTCTAAGGTTCATCTAATAATCTATGATTAGGAGCTACCTTTGCTGAAATTTCTCGACAAAGTCTCCACTGCTAATGTGCTTTCTTATAAGCATTTTCTATGCACAAGTTCCCTATGATCAGCACCTCCCTGTCAGTATGGAACAGCCTCTGCCTCTTTGTCAAGCTTTCACTAATAAAGCAAAGCAGCAAGCCAATTACTGGGATCATTCAGATGAAAATTTTACTTTTGCCTGAATTAGCCAGAGAATTGAAGCATAAATGGACCTTTTCACTTGACTGATTGAGATAATTGCCTCACTTTTCTAGGGGAGACCTATAGCTGGGAGGCTGTGTTTGGTCACCAAAACATGTTTGTAATATGCATTATTGACTTTTCTTGAAACATCTATGTTTGGCTAGGCGCCACACTCAAACGCTCTACCTCGTCTCTTGAGTTATCAGAAACAAATGCGGAGAAATACCATACCGGGGATATTCAGTGCTTGAATTCTTTCATTCTGGGCCAACCTGAAAACACATGCACTCAGGCCTCCAGAGGTAAAATAACATTGAGGGGAGTCTGGGAGAAGGCAGCAGGGCAGGAGGTTGGCTCAGTGGATAAGATGCTGGAAGTGAGAATTAGCTCCAGGTGCATGGAGACAAATGGCTTTTCCTGAAAGACGTGGGTAGGTGGACTTGAAAGAAGCATGCAATTTACATTTATTATTGGAGAGTGAGAGGAGTTGATAAAGAGACCTGAGTAGGGGCAGGCATTAAAACAGCAGGACTCAGATCAGAGCCTTTGGCCTGGATCCTACGTAATAGAAGCTTTTTCTAACAGCATGAGACGTGGGGAAAGAAGGAATTCCAAAGAAACAGCACAGCAGCTGAGCATTTCTACAGCATTTACTATCTGATGGCCCCCCACTATGACAGCCTGGGAGCTCACAAAGCGTGGTCAGTGATGACTTAGAAAACTCCCTGAAGAGCAAGACGGACATTAGAAAAATCCTCACAAGCGTTCATTCTAGGAGGAAAAGTTGTCATGTAAATGTGTTCATAATTACTTTGTGATGGCTCCCCTTACTGGCCAACAGGCAGAACGTCCTAGATCCTGTTCTAAAGAGAAAAGGGAGGACACACACTGCCAAAGCATCCTCGTTAACTTCTAAGTTAACTGCATTAAAAAAAATTTTTTTTTTCTGCTAAAGGAGATTTTATTTTCTGAGGATCAAGATAAAAGGAGAAATTTCAGCCATGATATTTATAAAATACATCAGAATCATTCTTCGTCTTTTAGTGGATGTCTAGAGTCCAATGTTAGGATTTGTGATTATAAAGGAATACAATTGCTTTAAACATTTTCATTTTAAAAATTTTATAGTTACCTCTAATTTTTAAAACTATTTGAGGTGATGGATGAGGTGCATACACAAGTACACAAACATGACAGAATTGATATATATAAATGAGTTGCATTTTTTGAAGACCGTATGCTTACAATGAGGAGGTTTGGTTGTTGTTATTCAGTCACTAAGTTGTGTCTGACTCCTCTGTGATACCATGGATTATAGCCCACCAGGCTCCTCTGTCCATGGGATTTCCCAGGCAAACATGCTGAAGTAAGTTGCCATTTCTTCCTCCAGGGAATGTGCCCAACACAGAATGGAACCCACATCTCCTGCATTGCAGGTGGATTCTTAACCACTGCACCACATGGGAAGCCCCATAAGGAGGCTGTCATTGTTCAAAACAATCTTGAATTTTTTTTTGCTTTATTATTTGAACTATAACTTTATGGCAAGTATTAACACATTAAAAATCTATTCAGCATTTTGTAACATCCATAAATCATTCAAAATCAACTACATGGCAACCCACTCCAGTATTCTTGCCTGGAAAAGTCCATGGACAGAGTCTGGCGGGCTGAAGTCCATGGGATTACATGACTGAGCATGTGTGCACGAGGGTGGAGGGAGATGGGTTGGTAGCAATAAAGTGGTAGAACTAAAAAAAAAAAAAAAATCAACTACATTAGTTCATGAATGAACTAGTAAAGTTAGAAAACTGTGTCTAAAATAATAAAAATAAAATACATCTTTTCCACATCATTCCCCAGGATTTCCCCCCAAATAATCTTCAAAAGGTTAAATAATGTACTAACTATGTAACTGTGGTGTTGGAAAGACTCTTGAGAGTCCCTTGGACTGCAAGGAGATCCAGCCAGTCCATCCTAAAGGAGATCAGTCCTGGGTGTTCATTGGAAGGGCTGATGCTGAAGCTGAAACTCCAGTACTTTGGCCACCTCATGCGAAGAGTTGACTCATTAGAAAAGACCCTGATGCTGGGAGGGATTGGGGGCAGGAGGAGAAGGGGATGACAGAGGATGAGATGGTTGGATGGCATCACCGACTCGATAGACATGAGTTTGAGTAAACTCCGGGAGTTGGTGATGGACAGGGAGGCCTGGCGTGCTGCAATTCATGGGGTGGCAGAGAGTCGGACACGACTGAGCGACTGAACTGAACTGAACTGAACTGAACTATATATCACCTACCTTTCCCATAGGCTGCGTGTTTTTTTTTTTTTTTTATTTAAACATAAGGACTGGAATATTTTATTTAAAAAATATCTATATATTTAACTAAAAATTTTTAATTCAGTATCTATATATCCTGGAGGCGGAAATAGCAACCCACCCCAATATTCTTGCCTGGAGAATCCCATGGACAGAGAAGCCTGATGGTCTTCATTCCATGGGGTTGCAAAGAGGTGGACAGGACTGAATAACTAAGCATGCAGCATCTATATATAGGTATCATCAGATGTCTTTGTGTGGATTTTTTCATCAAGAAGTCTGAGTAGAAAAATTCAGTTGCTATTGCAAGGCTAATTTTTTACTTTAAACCAAGACTAATAAATTTTGCTGATAAGATAAATGATATTGGCATGGAAGTAACCACATTATTAAAGTGATTTTTTTTCATTTACACTGACCAGCGATAGATTGAATACTCTTGAGATGGACAGTTTACATTGAAATTGTTCATTCTTATTAGATTTTTCACTCTTTTTTTTAAATTTTGGGATATCCATTGTTTTAGTTAAGAGATTTGAAAATATTTTATGTTTAGCATCAAACAAGATTCTAAATCTCAGTGATTTGAAACCTGGTCTCACTTCAGGTCCATCTGTAACGGGGGAGTGGGCACTCTGCTCCAAGCTGCCCTCAGCAGGCGTTGAGACTGATGGAGCCATGCAGCCTTCCAGCATCTGAAACATTGCAGGCAGCAGGGAAAAGGTGGTTAATTAATGCACTGATTCTTAAAGATTTCTGGCTGGAAGTAAGGTATCAGTTCCAAGACCATTGCAATCACCAAAATAAATCATTTGGACAGAAATAGAATTGCATTTTACTTCCTATTGTCTTAATTGACTCCCAACAAAGATATTTAATCTTTCATAGAAAGAGAGGGGCTTGGTAATGATATCCTACTAAGTGCTTGGAAAGAAAGCAAACGCTGAACGGTACCAATAACTACCACAGTTACCCTGAATGAAGAATGTCATCTTAATGTAAGGAAAAGGGACACCGCTTCCTACCTGAGAATCAAATACAGCAACAAGGATACGGTGAAATTTATGTTTTGATTTTTTAACAGAAAGAGGCTGAACATTACATTTGCTGATTAGATTTAATGCCTGAAATTCTTTCCAAGTCTTACTTTTTACTGCAATAAATTGTACTTAAATTGAGCTCTCTGGGGATTTCACAGTGATTGATTGATTAGACTGTGGTTAAGGCCACTCTGCGTAAGTGTGAGGTGTGGGGCAGCCGTGTGAGAGCAGCTACTTTCAGGGCTCCAGCCTTCATCTTGAGCGTTGTCATGGTGATAGCTGCCAGCAGGAACCCACTGGGAGCCTAGTAGGCGCACTGGCTGCCAGACCTTTGCATCAGACGACCCATCCCCAGCCTTTCAGACATAAGCATATTGAACTCTTTAGCCAGCGTGTTTCTGTTTCCTATCCTAAGGGATGGTTTATTCTTGCTTCAACTGTCAATTACCAGATGTCAATCCAGAAGGACAAACTCTATTTTCTCTTTCTTCGTGTACTCTTCCTCTCAGCTAATTTTCATAGCACAGCCCACCCTTTTGCCCATTATATAGTTAAATAATTAACAACTCTTAATTGAGCAACCTCAACATACAGGTGCTCTAACACAATGCTGGTGATGAAAATGCTCCATGTCTGTGCCATTCAATACAGTGGTCACTGGTCACATGTGACTTCTCAGCACTTGAAATGTGACCAGTACAACTGAGTCACCAAGTTTTAAAAAATTACTTAATTTTAGTTCATTTTAATTTTATTTGAAATAGCTCCATATGGCTAGGTATGATTACACTGAACAGCAGGGTTCTAGAATCATATTTAAGTCCATGGAGTTGTACCACTTACAGCTGGCCAGAGAGAAACCATCCTCAGCATCTCCTTCTCATCTGAAGTAGCGAATTATCTGCTCTAAAACATTTTATTGCTACTGCCACATAAGCTGTGCCCTGCCCTGTACTAACCTCCTCATTGCTTGTAAATTTAATTATGCAGCCAAAGAAAGAGGAGTAAAAAGAAATATGATGATTTGGGCCATTGCAGGTAATAGTCAGCTAGAAGCACACCTTTATAATAGGAAAATTGTTACTGTTTCTAAATACTATATTAGCCACATTACTGTGATTCTGCAAAGAACCAGGTTCCAACGAAAAGCCATCAGTTCTACCCTCATAGTTTAGGCTAGTCAACTGTATTATATAGGGAAGACACACAACAGAGGGTTTTTTGTGAAGAATTTCTCCTCTGTATGCAAAGGGGGATAATAATATTTACTATGTGTGAACTAACATGACAGGGACTTCATTTAAGTCTCATTTATTCCTTTTAACAAGTCCACAAGTCAAGATTTATTATGCATAATATACAGAAGAGGAAACTGAAGCTTAGAAGGGCTAAGTAGTTAAGATTTCCCAGGAAGTAATTGGAAGAACCAAATGTCCTTCCAACCCAAGTCTGTCTCCAAAGCTCAAGCTCTTTCTACTAAATATTATTAGAATGTTTCTATACTCTCTTCCAGCTCTTAATTATCACTAAAGTGAGTGCCATGAGTTTAAACATACTGAATGAACTTTGCATACAAGCAAACAGAGAATTCTTAACTGTACTCCAGTTTTAAAAACGCTAGAATAGGAGCTTCCCTGGTGACTCAGTGGTAAAGAATTTGCTTGCCAATGCAGGAAACCTGGATTTGATTCCTGGTCCAGGAAAATCCCATGTGTCCTGGAGCAACTAAGTCTGTGTGCCACAATTATTGAGCTTGTGCTCTAGAGCCCGGGAACCACAACTACTGAAACCCGTGCACCTTAGACCGTGCTCCACGACAATCGAAGCCACAGTGATGAGAAACCCACACACTACAACTAGAGAATAGCCCCCACTCACTGCAACTAGATAAAAGCCTACACAGCAATGAAGACCCAGCACACTCCAAAATAAATAAATAAAATTATATATAGATAATATTTTATATATATACATAAACACCACCATAATGACTGCAACTATTAGATACTTCCCAAGCTGGACCCATCTAAGACACCCTAAGTCAGTCACTTTGAATCCTTGCAACAGGGTTCAAAAGGCTTCTCTCCTGGCAGGTAATGCCATGGGAAAGTGGTACTATGCAGGGCCTAGTGGGGCTCCTGGAACAAGGCCTTTCTTGTCCACCATTTCTTTGATTATAGGAAACAACCTTCATTCAGCCTCCATGACCTTCTCTGAGTTCCACTGGGCAGATTCAAGCAGTTGTTAATTAGTGAAGGGAGGGGATGTGAGATCAGAGAGAAATAGTCAGGAGCAGCCATGGACCAAGGTCCTGTTTCCCCATCAATGGATACACACAACAATATCTTTGAGCTACTTTGTAGAGACTGAAACCACTGCCAGATGGGAGAAGTTTATGATTAATGATGGTCTGCTGCCCACAAGTACGAAGACCCCAGACCAATTAGATGTGAAGGTTGATGACGTTGATTTCTACTTACCACCAATCCATCAGAAGAATGTCAACAAGCTGATCATGCCCTCTTTGAACAATTACTACAAAACTTCTCACTATCTTCCCCAAGTTGGGGACACAGTCTTGAGGGCATTAGCCCATTGTGGCTGCCTTTCCTGGCAAAGCAATATGGCTATCCTTTTCTGCTTCACTCAAAACTCCAAGATCTGACTCGGCACCAGTGCACAGAGAAGCTAAGCTTTTGGGTATCAAAAGCAGGTATGTTAAAGCGGAATTCCCCCAACGAGCAAAGGAGTTTAGTAATTAGGGTGGTTCACAGATTAGAGAAACAGGCTTCCCTCACTCTCACACCCCAACTATTTGCTTTTGTTTTCCATTTTTTGATCCAAACTATTTGCAGAATTTTCTGTTACAAAAAAAAAAAGCAAATGTAGACCAATACTTAAGTAGCCCTTAACAGAGCTTAACTCTCACCTGATTTTTAAAAGCTCAAGTTTATGTTAAAATTCTGTCTTACTAATCTCACTCCTGTACTTACCCACAAAAATTTTGAGTGACATGTCTTTTCTTACTGCAGTGATTCTCAGACTTGAGGACGTTTGTTTAAAATGCATATTCCTGGACCCCACTCCTTAAGATCTAGAATGGAACCCATTTGAAATCTGTATATCTTAAGTGAAAGTTGTTCAGTCATGTCCAACTTTTTGTGACTCCATGGAGAGCCCGCCAGTTTCCTCTGTCCATGGGGATTCTCCAGGCAAGAATACCGGAGTGGGTTGCCATGCCCTCTCCAGGGAATCTCACCAACCCAGGGATCAAACCCAGGTCTCCCACATTGCAGGCAGATTCTTTACCATCTGAGCCACCAGGGAAGCCTCAGGTTTTGGTGTCTAATGTAACTACAAGGACCTTTATAAGACAGAGGCAAGAGTGTCAAAGTCTAAAAAGGAGATGTGGCAATGGGACCAGAGATTGGAATGAGGCACGTTGAAGATGGAGGCAGGACTATGAGGTAAGAAACGCAGATGACCTCTAGAAGCTGGAAAAAACAAAGAAACAGTTTCTCAAATTGTCTCCTAAAACCTCCAGAAGGAATGCTGCTCTGTAATGTCTTGATTTTAGACTTTTGACTTCTAGAACTATAAAATAACAAGTTTATGTTGTTTTAAGCAACTAAGTTTATGCTAATTTGTTATAGCAGTAATAGGAAACAAATTCAGAATTAACCCAAATAAAACACTGTAGAAGTCAATTTCAGTATCTCCCATTATAGAAAAGTAACCTTAAGCACAAAGAGTGAAGTAAATTATCTAACTTCACTCATTGACCTATAGAAAGTCTAGGGCACAAGTGGAATTCTCTTAGTTTGATTCTGTCTCTGAAACCTGGCATTCAAGGTGTAACTCCTCAATCTAACACAACCTTTTCTGCATTTTACCAGTACTCCTATACCCTTACTCCTATGGATGAGCAAACTAGAAGACACACTCCACACCCCACCACACTAACCGCCCCCCCACCCCCCACACCCCATCCCCGCCAAAGAAGCCCTGTATTTGCTGTTTTACTATCTTGGCACCTGTATTTCTCACTTCTTCTTCCTTATGTCCTCACATGCTTGAATGTTAAGACTCAATCAAGGTCAAATCCTGCCCCTTCCTGAGCTGTTCAGCATCAGATGAGTGTTGGCCTCTGAGTCTTGTGATGTCCATACAGGTGCTCTGTAGGGATCATGATGAAGACTGCTATTGGTCTATTTCTTCCTCAAGGTAATGATCTAATTAGCTCTGGGGCGATGGATACTCTGTAAAGTAATAGTAAAGCAGGAATAGATAACTAAAGATGTTTAATCCAAGTCAGACCCCCAGATTTTCCTTGTTCAATAAGTAAAATCTTCTCAGTTCCTTGATTAATAGATAGCAACCTCAATGTTTACATCTCAGTAGAGTAACAGCTTTTTAAAACATGTTTCATATTGAGATACAATTCACATATCATAAAATGTACTATTTAAAAGTTATTTTTTAATATATTCACAGAGCTGTGCCACAATCGCCACTATTTAATTCCAAAACATTTTCATTACTCACAAAACAAACCCTTTAACCATTAATAGACACTCCTCATTCTCCCTCCACTTCCCCAGCCCCTGGTAACAACTAATCAATTTTTTCTCTCTATGGATATGTCTATTTCACGCAAATTAAACATCCAATGAGTGATCTTTTGTGGTTGGCTTCTGTCACTAAGTTTAATGATTTTAAGGTTCATCCATGTTGTAGAATATATCAGGATCTCATTTCTTTTTATGTTTGAATACCATTCCATTGTATGGGTATATCATACCAGTGAATAGATATTTGGGTTGTTTCTACTTTTTAGTTAATAAGAATAATATTGCTATGAACATTTGTCAGCCAATTTGTGTGTTTGTGTTAAAATATGCTTTAAATTCTATTTGGTATGTAACTAGGAGTAGACTTGTTGGATCATGTAATAACCTACATATACATTTTTGAGGCACTACCAAAGACAAATATTGTATGATATCATTTATATGTAGAATTTAAAAAATTAAACAAATGAATAAATATTACAAAATAGATTCATAGATATAGAGAACAAACTAGTGGTTATCAGTGAGAAGAGAGATGAGGGAGGGGCAAGATAGGCTTAGAGGATTAAGAGGTACAAAATAAACAAGATACAAGGATATACTGTGGAGCACAAGGAATACAGCCAATATTTTATAATACTTATAAATGGAATGTAATCTATAAAATACTGAGTCACTATGTTGTACACTTGAAACTAATATAATATTGTAAATCAACTATACTTCAATAAAAATAAATAAAGCTGTTTCACTAGAACATGAAACTAAAGAGTCTCAATATCCCAGCTAGGTCAGGTTTCCTCTTCCATAGCTGTACCTAACTGAGTATGTACAAAACTGAAAAGTTGTTTTAATTCAAAAGTAAAAATGCACAATGCATTTCTTAGTTTATAGTCTTTGTTCCTAAAGTTACCTCTAAAGTAGTTGCTTCAGTTCACTTCAGTTCAGTTCAGTTGCTCAGTCGTGTCTGACTCTCTGCGACCCCATGAATAGCAGCACGCCAGGCCTCCCTGTCCATCACAAACTCCTGGAGTTTACTCAAACTCATGCCCATCGAGTCGGTGATGCCATCCAGCCATCTCATCCTCTGTTGAACCCTTCTCCTCCTGCCCCCAATCCCTCCCAGCATCAGGGTCTTTTCTAATGAGTCAACTCTTCGCATGAGGTGGCCAAAGTATTGGAGTTTCAGCTTCAGCATCAGTCCTTCCAATGAACACCCAGGACTGATCTCCTTTAGGATGGACTGGCTGGATCTCCTTGCAGTCCAAGGGACTCTCAAGAGTTTCCTCCAACACCATAGTTCAAAAGCATCAATTTTTTGGCGCTCAGCTTTCTTCACAGTCCAACTCTCACATCCATACATGACCACTGGAAAAACCATAGTCTTGACTAGATGGACCTTTGTTGGCAAAGTAATGTCTCTGCTTTTTAATATGCTATCTAGGTTGGTCATAACTTTCCTTCCAAGGAGTAAGCGTCTTTTAATTTCATGGCTGCAATCACCATCTGCAGTGATTGTGGAGCCCAAAAAAATAAATTCTGACACTGTCTCCACTGTCTCCCCATCTATTTCCCATGAGGTAATGGGACCAGATGCTTAGTACCACATAAATATCTGTTATGAGATGTAGTAAATGGTGAAAATTGTTAACCCTTTTAGATTTTGTAGCATATTAAGGTCTATTTAAAATAACATAGCAGAAGAACAGTAGAGTAGACCTATCTTAAGTTCTGGAAATAGAAGTTCATGGAGAAAAGGAAGGAGGAAGGCAGAGGACCTGAAACAAGAGGAAACAAAGGGAATGTGTTTCCTCTTTTTCTGAATGCAGGTACACCATAAGGAAAGTGGTTTTGCATCTTTCTTTGCTTTTTATACCCCTCTTCTTTGGCCGGTATTGTCCTCATAGCCACACAACAGATTGGCTGGTCCTACCCCAGTCAAAGCTCTCCTCCACTTCGTGAACAGAACTTTCGTTCCTCTAGCACAGTGCAAAACCCTCAGTTAAGTTTATTAATGGCACCTACTTCATTTTATAAAGGCTATAACCCAAGACAAATTATACATATATATATGCTGCTCAGAAACTCAGTCGTGTCTGACTCTTTGTGACCCCATGAACTGCAGCCCACTAAGCTCATCTATCCATGGGATTCTCCTGGCAAGAGTACTGGAGCAGTTTGCCATTTCCTACTCCTGGGTATCTTCGCCAGAGATTGAATCCATATCTCTTATGTCTCCTGCATTGGCAGGTGAATTCTTTACCACTAGCATCACCTGAGAAGCCTTGATGGTGCTAGTGGTAAAATATCCACCTGTTTTATATAACAGTTTTATAAAATTATATATATTATATATATATATATATACATACACACACACATATAACTAGTTAGGATATATAAAACAGTGAAGAACAATGATAACAACAATGAAATCAGGATACAGGCAGGAATGTTTAGGACCTCTAACTTTATCCCACTTTTCAAAAAACTTGAGGGGTAACATGGCTTATAATATCTATGTGGATTGAAATGTGAAATCCTCTGTCAAGTCCTAAAAGACTCAAATTCCTTTCATTCACAGAGTCCCAATTCTGTCAGGTTGGTAGCATTTAAAATAATTTATTACCAAAACAGCGGTGCCTAGCTTTCTGTAATGTATGCCATAAAGAGAGATGGATCCAATCATTTATTTAAATTGTTTGTGTCAGTGTGTTCATTATACTAAGGAAAAAGGTACGGTGGAAATGGTGATCCATAGTGCTTTTTTATTGTCTTCTTCAGTTTTTAGTTTTGTCAGGCGAGTCTATGCTCCTCGGTTTTTGTCTCCGCACAACAAGGATTTGGAGTGACGGACGTTAAAGACCCCCTCGGCGTGTCACAGCCGGGTCTTGGACAGACCATGTTATAGCTCTTAGATAAATCAGTGTTACAGCTCTATTTTATTTAGATAACAGCAGGAAAATCCATCTTCAAAGCGACACAAAGAGAAGAGCACCCCGGCGTGTGGGAGAGAACAAGCGAGCTAGCTTTGGCCCCTCTTTTTATATGTTTCTCTCTCCCTGGGCCTGTCCTATGTGAATTGGGCCAGCCAGGAGTGCTGTTTGTTTTACCTGAGGTTCTCACTCCGGTCCTCGGACCTTCCTTTTGAAAGGTCGGGTATGTTGAGACACGCCCCGGAAAAGTGCCCGCAAGGCAAATTCCGGAGGCTGGCTAAACTTCCGGGGACCGACCCCCTGCAGCCTGGTCCAATCAAGTACCGACCGGGAGCCCTCGGACACTGACCGCCGCTGTAGCCCGCGCTTTCTTCCTTCTCTGAAAAGACCTGGCTTGGACGCCGGCCCTGGCTATAAAACCCCCCCCCCCCACCCCCTCATACCTCGCAGACTCCCTTTGTCTCCTCACTCACCCGCCCCGGGGAGTTCTGCCCGAGAGCACCGACCGCTCAATAAAGGCCTTTACCACCGGTCCTTAGAGGCGGCTTTTTGCCTCCCGCGTCGTTTTCTAACACCTTTGTTCTATTTTCGTGGGCTTTTCCCTTCCAGGTCTTTTAGCCACCGCCATTCTGGACTTCCTATTCTAACTACCTAACAGTTTGTTGTAGCTGTCATTTTTTAACTTTTTATTTTCACATAATTTCAGATGTATAAAACATCTCAAGAGTGGCACAGAAAATTTCCATGTACCGTTCATCTAGTCTTCCCAGTGTGGACTTTCATCATCTTTGCTTTATCTCTCACTTTTCCTCCTGAATCGTTTGAGTGCAAGTTGCAGAACCAAGGCCAAGTCACCACCATATCCTTCCTACAACAACTTGCATCCACTCTGCTTACTCTGAGGGATGGGTCCCCACACCCTCCGAAGCATTCAGGCTGAAAGGTTATAACTCCTCTCTCCCTGTGTGTTCACATCAGCATTAGACCCAAGCTTCTACTGAAACATCTCTTAGATGTTTCAGGAATTTGAAGCAGCTCCCGGAGCCCTCTGGCGAAGGTGGGGAGGCAGGGAGGGGAGGGAAGAGGGCAATCCCTATTGTTTACTCTGTCAATGCGCTTTGATATCTGAAGCTGCTCCAGCATTAAAAAAAAAAAAAAAAAAAAAAACTGCTCCCCTACCACCTTAGCTGCTGACCTAATTTAGCTGAACACATTCTATTAAATATTCATTAAATATCAGTTCGTGGAAGCACTATAACAAAATGGGTACACAAGGGCAATGCCCACTGGGCTGGTTTCCAGTAAATCAAGAAGCACAGTTCAGAATTAGGAGGGTGGCTGGTGCCCTAAAGAGTAAGTGTAACATGAATTTGACTATTTGGAAAGATGGTTGTACACAATAGCAGGAACCAATTTTTTGTTTATTTTTTGATGGGTTGGAAAGCAGAATCAGAAACATCATAAATACAACATAAGAGAAGTGACATTTCATTGTCCTATGTGGATATGGAAATAAATTTCCTTATTAAAGCTTAACCTGTTTATTGTTCAGCTTTCACTTTTGCAATTGTTCATTTCCTTGAGCATCAAGGGCAGATGCAAGTATTGTGGAGGCTGAAGCTTTTACAATTTGGGGGTTTCTTGTTATGAAAATAAAACTTAAAATTATGAACATAGAGTGCAAAGATCAATACCAATAATGAGAATTTAAATCTCAGCAAATAAGACAAATTTTTAAAAGCTGACAAATATCATGTCATAAAATCAATAAATAAGTTTTAATTAATATGCCTCTAAATTTTCCTGCATATTTTAGCTGCATGCTCTAGCTCTATGATGATATTTTAATGTTATTTTCTACATAGAGAATACAAAAATTATTCCGTCATACCTCTACCATGAGTGGATAAAATTTCTATCAAAAATAAGTAAACTGACTCCTTTATCAGGGCCAACTGTAAGCAGTGCTCTGCTCAGTCGTGTCTGACTCTGTGGCTCCATGAATTGTAAACTCCCAGGCTCCACTATCCATGAAATTTTCCAGGTAAGAATACTGAAGTGGGTTGCCATTGCCTCCTCCAGGTGATCTTCCCAACCCAAGGACCGAACCCTAATCTCTTGAGTCTCCTTCATTGGCAGTCAGATTCTTTACCACTAGCAGCATCTGGGAAGCAGTAATTTAAACTACTTTTTATAAGGACATATAAGTATGTCCTTCACCCTCCGGTTGGTGTAGGCAAAATTTCCTGTGATATATTATCTCAAGACTTCTCTTGGAGGAACTTTGATCAGTCTTCCTAAATATGAAGCCTTTAGCTAGAGTGAGGGTAGAAGAACTAGAAGACCTTGGGAACATGGGGGAGGAGGAAAGATGATGAAAAGGGACAAGAGCATAAAGAAAGAAGCAGAAAACAGTTAGTTGAGAGGATGCTGAGATCATCTTCCGGAACACTGACTCAGAAGGCCTTTGGTAACATTTTCTCTTCTCCCATCACAACATGAATCTGAATGCCAAGGAGCGGACACGCTCCCATTGTTGAGAAACAGATCTAAAAGTAAACACCAAGCAGACAAAAATGGGTGATAAACATGATGAGCACCACTTTTCAGCTAACTATAGAAAGATGTAAGCACAGATGGAGGAGGATAGTTTATCTTTACTGCTGCACTTGAAAAATAAACACCAGAAATATAAATGCCATCAAAATGTTGACTCTTCTCAAACCAAAAATTTTGGTTTCATATTCAAAGCCATGCCTATTTAGAAGAAAAGCACATTCATTTGGGTTTTGTGGTTTGGGGAAAGGACTGCCAGAGAGGAGTGGAAGCCACAGTAGAGCATTCCTGGACAATCCACTGCAGGCCTGGGGAGATCACCATGCAGGCAGTTCCTGCTCCCCTAATAGTCAAAATAGCAACAGGACCACAAATAATTCAAAGCCTGAAACATTTTCTTCCCTCCAGTTCAAACTCTCCTGCTTCTATTAAATGGCTCCAGCAATCCTGCCTCCTCCACAAAGCCTTTCCCAACTGAAACCCTGGCAACTCCCTTTGAACTCTACTTTATATAAACACACAATTCCCATGGTTCCCTTATAACTCCATTAAATGCACTTGCTCTGTGGTTGGAACGTAACGCAAATCCTTTTATGCTGCATTTGTTCAATGCTTTGGCTCTACAGCCTTCATATCCGGTAGGCCCTTCTGAAGTATTCTAAGTTCCACATCCAACTCACCGAGCATTTTGCTTAGCAAAGCCTCTTATACAGATAAGTATTTACCATTAATGCTTTAAGACAGATGAGAGACAAGAGGGCCATTTTAGGGACAATAAAATAATAGTAAACAAAGTGGACCCTCCTCATGATGTGTATTTCACCTCCACCTCCACCCCCAACTCCTCACCATACTCACTCTCCTTCCTTCTTTACTTTTTTACTTTACTTTACTTAACTATTTTTTCTTTTAATTTTAAAATGCTTCATAAATACAGAAGACTATATGAAATAGAAATCTTCATTTTCAAGAAGCATGAACACCTGAGCACCCACCTTAAGAAATATTGGTGGAATGGACCTTAGACAGTCCTTGTGTGTTCCCTCCCAATCACAGCCGCGTACTTCCACATTCTCAGTAAATGCTGATTTTCATGTTAGTCATCGATTTGCTATTCTTTAGATTTTTCACTACATGTGATTTCTCTCTATATACTTTAGGTTTTAAAAACTCAGTAACAATCACAAGCCTATATGTGTAAGAAAAAATCAATGCTGCTTCTGATAGAGGATATCTGCCAGCAGAAAATGAGCTGAAGACGACCTCTGTCATAGTATGCCTTCAGTTTCCCTGTGAAGTTACAAAGCTCACTAATCAGGAAGCAGAGCAAAATAGCCTGGGAGGGAGGGACTACAAAGCTAGCGCATGTGCGGTGTGCGCCCAGGAGGTCTGGCAGGAAAAGAGGAGGGGGATGAGCTCTGCCTTCTCTGCTTCTAAGTTCACTGTAGCCCACCTCCTGCACTTAAGACTGGGTGAAAGATGCTCGATTCAAAGAGTAAATGCCAGGTTACTGAGGGAAGCTGACAGACAGTCAATCTGGCTAACTCTAGGTGGCCCTTCAAAGTGAAGCTCCCAGAAATATCTTCCAGCAAAACTCCCCTGACACCCACACACCCATCTTGTGAACAGGGTCACACCTCTACCTCCCTTTGTTCTGTGCTAACCTCTATCCCCAACTTCTACCTTAACTGTAATAATCATCTGATCAGGTGTCAACTTCCTCGCTGAACTGGACACTCCTTGAGGGAATAGATCATATCTTACTCATTTTAATAAGTCACCTAATGTCTAACTTACTGATGTGTACCAGTTTCTTTGAAACCAGAAACCAAGACTTGATAAATATAAGGCAGAATATATGGTCTCACTCTCCTGCCCTTATCAAGAATAGGAGATTGGGGGTCTCTCTTTGGTTAAAGTGCTTCTGTGAATTCTCTTTGAGTTCTCACATTTTATGCAGGTCTTTCATTACTGTCTTTTACAGGGGTAAGGAGACCTATCCACAGTGATACAAATGAAATAAAGGTGTCACAAAAATATCCTTGCCTTCATTTGTGCCTAAACCAAACACGAGTGTGTTGTACTAAGTAAATAAAAGTATAATTTAATCATCTTGTGCTTTTCCTAAGACAACCAGTAGTTGTTTTTACTTTAATAATTAGAAGGTGAAAAATGTACTAAGGGTGACACTACCTTTTATTTATTTACTTAAGTTTATTTATTTTAATTGGAGGCTAATTACTATACAATATTGTAGTGGTTTTTGCCATACATTGACATGAATCAGCCATGGGTGTACATGTGTCCCCATCCTGAACCCCCTCCCACCTCCCTCCCCATCCCATCCCTCAGGGTCATCCCAGTGCACCAGCCCCGAGCACCCTGCCTCATACTTCGAACCTGGACTGGCGATCTGTTTCACATATGATAATATACATGTTTCAGTGCTATTCTCTCAAATCATCCCACCCTCGCCTTTTCCCACAGAGTCCAAAAGTCTGTTCTTTACATCTGTGTCTCTTTTTCTGTCTTGCATATAGGGTCATCGTCACCATCTTTCTAAATTCCATATATATGCATTAATATACTGTATTGGTGTTTTTCTTTCTGACTTACTTCGCTCTGTATAATAGGCTCCACCTCATTAGAACTGATTCAAATGCATCCTTTTTAATAGCTGAGTAATAGTCCATTGTGTATTTGTATCACAGCTTTCTTATTCATTCATCTGCTGATGGACATTTAGGTTGCTTCCATGTCCTGGCTATTGTAAACAGTGCTGCAATCAACATTGGGGTACACATGTCTCTTTCAATTCTGGTTTCCTCAGTGGACACTACCTTTTAAATAATCCTTTCTAACCATAGTTTTCTATGCAATAAGCACCTTTACTGATTTAACTAATCTATAAAATAAGTTAGTAAAAATAAGATATCTAGATTATCACATATTACCCCACCACCCAGAATTAACCTAGTGACAATGTTGTATATCCTCCCAGATTTTTTCCACAAAAAATGAGATTATTCTGAATATGCAGTTTTTTAACTGGATTTTTAAAAACCCAGTATATCCTAAATATACTTCCCATATAAATAAATTCACTTCAAAAGAAGTAATGTTTAATGTTTGTATATGTATCTATATATGGTATAGTAAAATTATAAACATATGTAGAGAATTATAATAAACAGAGGAAAATAAACCCAAAACTCAGAAAAGTGGGTGTTTTTACAGGGTAGAGTTTGGATTTTGAAGGGTCTAGCCATGATTTTAAAGATGCAAATATTTTTCATTATTTTTTTACATAATATATATAAATTTACATATAAATATACTATTTCATTGTATAGATATACAAAAATTTATTCACAACAATCTTCTTCAAATAAGCATTTATAATTTTCTAACCCTTCACTAAATAAAATCCTAATGAATGTTCTTAGAGTAAAAGTTAAAAAACTCTTTTTTTTTATTCTACAACAAATTTCTAGAAATAGAATTGTGAGTCAAAGTGTTTGAACAATTTTAAGGCCATTAACACACTGCTGAACTGCCATTCAGGAAGATTATGTCACTCCCAGCAACTTATGAGTGTCCTTTTTTTCTCAGCCCTCACCAACACTGAGAATAACTTCAACCGAAAACTTCCAGATGTACAAGTTGGATTTAGAAAAGGCAGATGAAACAGGGATCAAATTGCTAACATCCGTTGGATCATAGGAAAAGCAAGAGTATGCCAGAAAAACATCTACTTCTGCTTCATTGACTACACTAAAGCCCTTGATTGTGTGGATCACAGCAAACTGTGGAAAATACTGAAGGATATGGGAATACCAGACCGTCTTACCTGCCTCCCGAGAAAACTGTATGCAGTTCAAGAAGAAATAGAAACGGACATGGAACAACAGACTGGTTCCAAACTGGGGAAGAAATAACGATGAGGCTGTGTACTGTCACCCTGCTTATTTAATTTGTATGCAGAGTACATGCAAAATTCCAGGCTGAATGAAGCACAAGCTGGAATCAAGATTGCTGGGAGAAATATCAATAACCTCAGGTATGCAGATGACACAATGGCAGAAAGGAAGAGGAACTAAAGACCTTCTTAATGAAGGTGAAAGAGGAGAGTGAAAAATATGGCTGAAAACTCAACATTCAAAAAACTAAGATCAAAAAAAAAAAAAAAAAAGAAAGAAAGAAAAAACTAAGATCATGGCATCTGGTCCCATCACTTCATGGCAAATAGATGGGGAAAAATTGGAAACAGTGACAGACTTTATTTTCTTTGTCTCCATGAGCTGCAGCACACCAGGCTTCCCTATCCTTCACAATCTCCCCAATCTCCCTGAGTTTGCTCAAACTCATGTCCATTGAGGCAGTAATGCCATCCAATCATCTCATCCTCTGTTGTCCCCTTATCTTCTTGCCCTCAATTTTTCCCAGCATCAGGGTCTTTTCCAATGAGTTGGCTCTTCACATCCAGTGGCCAAAGTATTGGAGTTTCAGCATCAGAACTTCCAATGAATATTTAAGGTTAATCTCATTTAGGATTGACTGGGTTGATCTCCTTGCAGTCCAAGGGACTCTCAAGAGTCTTCTCCAGGACAATTCAAAAGCACCAATTCTTCGGCACTCAGCCTTCTTTATGGTCCAAATCTTATATCCACACATGATTACTAGAAAAACCATAGCTTTCACTATACACACCTTTGTCGGCAAAGTGATGTCTCTGCTTCTTAATATGCTGTCTATGTTTGTTACAGCTTTTCTTCCAAGGAGCAAGAGTCTTTTAATTTCATGGCTGCAGTCACTGCCTGCAGTGATTTTGGAGCTCAAGAAAATAAACTCTGTCACTGTTTCCATTGTTTCCTCGTCTATTTTGCCATGAAGTGATGGGACTGGATGCCATGATCTTCGTTTTTTGAATGTTGAGTTTTAAGCCAGCTTTTTCACTCTCCTCTTTCACCTACATCAAAAGGCTCTTTAGTTCCTCTTCATTTGCTGCCATTAGAGTGGTATCATCAGCATATTTGAGGTGGTTGAAATTTCTTCCAGGAATCTTGATTTCAGTTAGTGCTTCATCCAGCCTGGCAATTTGCATGATGAACCCTGCACAGAATTTAAATAAGCAGGGTGACAATATACAGCCTTGTCATACTTCATTCCCATTTTGAACCAGTCCATATTCCATGTCCAGTTCTAACTGTTGTTTCTTGACCTGCACACAGGTTTCTCAGGAGACAGGTAAGGTGGTCTGGTATTCCTATCTTTAAGCAATTTCCATAGTTTGTTGTGATTCCCAGAATCAAAGGCTTTCGTGTAGTCAGTGAAGCAGAAGTAGGTGTTTTCTTTGAATTCCTTTGCTTTCTCTATTATCCAATGAATGTTGCCAATTTGATCTCTGGTTCCTCTGCCTTTTCCAAATTCACCTTGTACATCTGGAAGTCCTTGGTTCATATACTGCCAAGGCCTAGCTTGAAGGATTTTGAGCATAACCTTGCTAGCATGTGAAATGAGTGCAACTGTATGGTAGTTTGAACATTTTTTGGCATTGGAGTGAAAATTGACTTTTTACAGTTTTCCAAATTTGCTGACATATTGAGTGCAACACTTTAACAGCATCATTGTTTAGAATTTTAAATAGTTCAGCCGCGATTCTGTCACCTCCACTAGTTTTGTTCATAGTAATACTTCCTAGGGCCCACTTGACTTCACAGTCCTGGATGGTTTTAGGTGAGTAACCATACCATTGTGGTTATCCTGATCATTAAGATCTTCTTTGTATAGTTCTGTGTTTTCTTGCCACCTCTTCTTAATTTCTTCTGCTTCTGTTAGGTCCTTACCATTTCTTTTCTTTAGTGTGCTCATCCTTGCATGAAATGTTCCCTTGATATCTCCAATGTTCTTGAAGAAATCTCTAGTCTTTTCCATTCTATTGTTTTCCTCTATTTCTTTGCCTTTAAGAAGGCCTTCTTATCTCTCCTTGCTATTCTATGGAACTCAGCATTCAATTGGGTATATCTTTCCCTTTTTCCCTTGCCTTTTGCTTCTCTTCATTTCTCTGCTACTTGTGAAGTCTCCTCAGACAACCACTTTGCCCTCTTGCATTTCTTTATTTTGGGTATGGTTTTGATCACTGCCTCCTGTATAGTGTTACGAACCTCTGTCTACAGTTCTTTAGGTACTCTGTCTACCAGATCTAATCCCTTTAATCTACTAATATGTCTCCTCCACTGTATAATCATAAGGAATTTGATTTAGGTCATACCTGAATGGCTGGGTCGGGAAGATCTGCTGGAGAAGGGTTAGGCTACCCACTCCAGTATTCCTGGTCTTCCCTGTGGCTCAGTTGGTAAAGAATCTGCCTGCAATGAAGGAGACCTAGGTTTGATCCCTGGGTTGGGAAGATCCACTGGAGAAGGGAAAGGTTACCCAACTCCAGTACTCTGGCCTGGAGAATTCCATAGACAGAGGAGCCTGGTGGGCTGCAGTCCATAGGGTGGCAAAGAGTCAGACACGACTGAGCGATTTTCACTTTCACTTTTTTCACTTTGAATGGCATAGTGGTTTTGCCTACTTTCTCCAATTTGAGGCTGAATTGTGCAATAAGAAGCTGATGATCTGAGCCACAGTGAGCTCCAGATCTTGTTTCTGCTGACTGAATAGAGGTGCTCCATCTTCGGCTGCAATCTCATTTCAGTATCAACCATCTGGTGACGTCCATGTGTACAGTTGTCTCTTGGGTTATTGGAAAAGGGTGTTTTCTATAACCAGCATGTTCTCTTGACTAGTTCATTTTGTACTCCAAGGCCAAATTGGCCACTATTCCAGGTATCTCTTGACTTCCTACTTTTGCATTCCAGTCCCCTATGATGTAAAGGATATCTTTTTTGGGTGTTAGTTCTAGAAAGTGTAGTGCTTCCCTGATAGCTCAATTGGCAAAGAGTCCACCTGCAATGCAGGAGACCCTGGTTCAATTCCTGGATCAGGAAGATCCTCTGGAGAAGGGATAGGCTACCCACTCCAGTATTCTTGGGCTTCCCTTGTGACTCAGCTGGTAAAGAATCTGCCTGTAATGCCGGAGACCTGGGTTCAATCAGTTGGGAAGATCCCCTGGAGCAGGGAAAAGCTACCCACTCCAGTATTCTGGCTTAGAGAATTCCATGGACTGTATAGTCCACGGGGTTGCACAGAGTTGGACATGACTGAGTGACTTTCACTTTCTAGCAAGTGTTGTAGGTCTTTATTGAACCAGTCTACTTCAGCTTCTTCGGTATCAGTGGCTGGGGCATAGAGATGGATTACCGTGATGTTGAATGATTTGCCTTGTAAATGAACCGAGATCATTCTGTCACTTTTGAGGTTGCACTCAAGTACTGTATTTCGGACTCTTGTTGACTGTGAAGGCTACTCCATTTCTTCTAAGGGATTCTTTTCCACAGTAGTAAATATAATGGTCATCTGATTGAAATTCACCCTTCCCTGTCCATTTTAGTTCTCTCAGATGTTGATGTTCAATCTGATCATCTCCTTCTTGACCATGTCCAATTTACCTTAATTCATGGACCTATCATTCCATGTTCCTATGCAGTATTGTTCTTTTTTAAAAGAAATATATTTATTTTTGGCTCTACTGGGTCTTCATTGCTGTGTGGGCTTTCTCTAACTGTGAGGAGTGAGGCTTCTCTGTTGTGCTTCTCTTGTTGCCGAGCGTGGGCTGGGGCACACAGGCTTAAGCATTTGTGGCACAGGGGCTTAGTAGCTGTAGCTCTAGGGCATAGGCTCAATAGTTTTGGCCTATCAGCTTCATTGCTCCACAGCTTCTAGGATCTTTCTGGACCAGGAATCGAATCCTTGTCTCCTGCATTGGCTGGTGGATTCTTTACCTCTGAGCCACCAGGGTGCCTTGCAATATTGTTCTTTATAGAATCTGAATTTACTTTTTCGATCAGACACATCCACAACTGAGCATCATTTCCACTTTGGCCCAGCTGCTTCATTCTTTCTGGATCTATTAGTAATTGCCCTCTGCTCTTCCCCAGTAGCATGTTAGACACCCTTTGATCTGGGGAACTCACCTTCTGTTGTCTTATCTTTTTGCCTTTTCACTCTGTCATGGGGTTCTCAAGGCAAGAATACTGGAGTGGGTTGCCATTTCCTCCTCCAGTGGACTATGTATTGTCAGAACTCTTCACTATGATCTGTCTTGGATAGCCCTGCATGGCGTGGCTCATAGCTTCATTGAGTTACGCAAGCCCCTTGGCCATGACAAGGCTGTGATCCATGAAGGGGTAAAATAGTGTAGTATGGCCATAAGGAAAGGCATGTAGATCTAGATAAAACAGACTAGAGAGCCCAGAAATAGACACATGCACAGAGTGCACTGATTTCTCAACAAGGACAGGAGTGCAATTCTTTGGGGGAAGAAAGTTCACAGATGATAGTGGAACAACTAGATATCCTTATGAAAATTAAATTTAAAAATCTCAAATTTGTACATCACTCCATATATAAAAAGAACTTCAAGATTAATTATTCACTGAAAATAAAAGATAAGACAATAAAGTGTCTAGAAGAAATGGAAATATAATTTTACACCCTTAGAGCAGATAAAGATTTCTTAGAACATACAAAACACTAAACATAAAAGTGTGATAAATTACACTTCAATAAAAGAAGTTCTGTACATTAAAACATATCATTAAGAAAACAAACAAATTCAGACTGGGGGAAAATATTTACCATACATATGTCTAACAAAGGATTTTTATTCATAATACATGAAGATCTTCCACAAATCAATAATAAAGAAATCTATCCAATAAACATGTACAAAGACTTAAACACTTTACAAAAAAGATATATGACTGTCTAACATGAACATGAAAAGGTGTTCAAAATAACTCTTCATGAGAGAAATAAAAATTGAAACCATAAGATACCCTTCCACATCCATTAGAATGCCTACAATCATAAAGGTTAAAAATACTAAATGCTAGTGAGGACTCAGAGCCTCTAAGAGCTCTCATATACTGCCTGTGGGAATAAAAACTATTACAACCATTAAAAAAACAACTATCTGGGGACTTCCCTGGTGGTCCACTTTCAGACCAGGTCCACTTCCCTGGTCTACACTTCCATTGCAGTGGGCCTGGGCTCAATTCTTGCTCAGGGAACTAAGATCCTGCAAGCCACACAGCATGGCCAAATAAATAAAATAATGAAAAAAAAAAACCAGTATCTTGACAGTATCTTTCAAAGTTAAATGTATATCAAATCTATAAATCCATTCTTATGTATCTGTGTAAAAGAAGTAAAACCATACATTCATAGAAATACTTGTACATGAATATTCATTGCACTCTTGTTCAAAACAGCCAAAAAGTCAAAACAACTGAAATGTCCATAAATGGAAGACAGATAAAGAAAGTGTGGTGTATTCATACATGGAATATTACTTGGTAATTAAAAGGCAAACCTACAGATACATAAAGTTTCATGGATGAAATCTCAAAAATGTTATGATGAACAACAAAAGCCCCCTGAATTTTATTATATATAAATTGTATCTCAATAAAAAATTAACTTTATAAAACAAACTAAAAATTACTGCTGGTAGAAAACAAATTATCTAACTCTAATAACACGGAAATAGAAAAGAATATATAATATCCTTGACCTAATTTATAGGCAAGGAAAAGAGGACAGTGAGAAAATGCTCACAATATGATTGTGAAAACATTTTCACATATAATATATTTTGTTTACTCTTTAAATGAAAAGATAGCAAGGAAATAAATCATGTTATAGTTTACAAATCCTAGGATTTGTTCTAAAGTGATTGGTCATTTTTCTTTTAGCTCCTTGACATCTGGACTCCCTTCCTACTCCTGTGAAATTTCAGCTTTCTGCTTCAGAAGCCCCAAACCCAGATACTCACTTTCATAAATTCCATTGCCTTGAGGGGAGGGCACATGAACAGGCTCAGGCAGTCTACAGCCAGCCTGGATACTGGTAATGGGAATTCACCCCAGCAGCAGCTATGGCAGTAACTTTGGGAATTCATTCACAACTGTAGATGGACGGTCATTTAGTAGCAAGTGTTAGCAGTGGGCAATGCCAATGCCAGGTGACTAAGAGGGGCAAACCATTCATTTGGTGTTTGGTAACAGTGGCAACAGTATTCTCACCAGCAACCTTCTGCAGCATAATGTTAGCTTCAAAGCTATATGCTTTGCTTTATCCTTCCCATTTTTCTAGAGTTTTCTCCAGTGTTATATGATTCTGTGAACTACTCAGTACCCTTTCAACAAATTTCTTTTCTACCAAAATCATCCAGAGTTAAGAACTTCAATAGAAAAATAAAATAATAAAAGCACTCTAATACAGAATGAAATAATGCTCCTTCCCGATAACAAAAATTTTACAAATAAGTAGAAATTATTTCTTCTTCTTTAAAAAAAGTCACTAAAAGTACCTTTTTAAAAACACCTTGGATTCCTTTCATACTTTCAAAGAAAAATGTTTTTCACAATGTTGTTTTAAAAGGGAAGACATTTTCAAAATATTCACTGGAAAAAAATTAAGACATCTGCATAATGATGTACACAATGGATAGCTGAGATTCTAAAGGAACATCTTGAAATTAGGAAATTGTTAAACAGAAAAAAATACTCTCATAGCTAACGTTCAAAGAAGTATGTGTCTGTGACTGATGTACTTAAGGAATAAGTTTGGTGAGATGCGGTCATCATTTGTGTCACTCTAGAAGCTTGGCAACATGCTAAACATCTTACCTTTCCGTATCAACTGTGAATTTATCAACTATCAATTTTGTTGAGTTTGTTTTATATCTACTAAAATCTCCACATATATACACTATTCAGTTAATGAATTTCATAAATTTACTATTTGCTATATGAATTGGTACTTTTATTTTAAAATAAATAAATCTATGTTCTAAAACATCTTTTGAAGAAATGATATATAGACCCATAATTTTCCTATCAAAAAATTTTTTTAAATTTTGTATCTATTTTCATCTGCCCAAGCAAAAAATCTTTTTTTTTGTTGTTGTTCTTTTTATTTTTGCCCATTAATCCTTTGCGTCTTCCATTCTTATGTTTATAGCCCTCCCCCGACTGGCATCCCTCTGTGCTTAAAATATTCTTTAAAAATACAGAGTTGTTTCACATAGAAGATGTACACATTCCCTAAAATGTAATGCAATTTCATTGTTTCTTACCTTGCCCTCATGAAGCTGACATCTTAGTGGAGATAAATGACAAGTTCACACATAAAATAATAAAGTAAATTTCAGGTAATCGTAAATGTAATAATGCAAAAACAGGGTGATGCAGTCATGACTGAGTTACTTTATAAAGGTAATCTCTTCTGAGAACATGTTATTTAATCCGAGACTTGAAGTATGTAAAAGATACTGCTGTGAAGAGCATCCAGATGAAGACAGTACAGGCTCTGAGACAAAAACAAGCTTGACCTGAGACAAACAGAAGAGACAGCTGTCGTGCCTGAAGCACGAGGAGCCAGAGAAACCTGGTCATGGATGAGGCAAGAAAGAAGCACAGACTGCGTCCGAACGACAAAAAGTCAGGGACATTAGTTAAGAGATCATCTCAGTCCATCTAAGATATGATGGTTTAGAGAAGAGCAATGGAACTACAGATATAAGCTTGTGGAACCAGAGAAGCCCAGAGACAAAAAAGTTTCAAAAAACGTCAAAAATGAGGTTTCAGTCAATCATCTCAAATGTTACAGAGATATGTGAGGACAGGAAAGTGGATATTGGATTTGACAACTTGGAAGGTGTTAGTGACAGAAGACGGACTGAGGTCACTGAAGAATGAATGGAAGTTTTTCATTAAGAATACCAGATTGGATCCTCATTCTCTTTTGGTCCCTTCCAAAATTCCTTGAAAATGACATGAAAAAGACAGAGAAAATTCATAGAAAGAAAGAGTTTCGATGCTGAAATTTTGGAGTTTGGACTGCAAGCCAGTTCATAGTAAGGGTCAGCCGAATGGAGAAAGATTAATTCAAAGCTAGCAATGGAGAGACAGCAGACCAGTAATCCATTTTGTACGGTGAGACCACTGAAATACTAATAAAGAAGCTGGTGGTAGGTGGTGCCTCTAGAAGTGAGGTTTAGAGAAAGTGGAGTTGAAAGAGGAAGACTAGCTAAAAGTCTATCTGCCAGTCAGACCCCTAGATCCTCTCCTGGACTCAAGCAGAAGCCTAGATATTCACTTACTGGAGAGGGTGAAAAACAGGGAGGGGCTCTGAACAGGGAACTCGAAGCGCAGCTGAGGACAGGAGTCCTGCATCGAAAATATAGCCCCAGCCTTCTTCTCCCAATGACATTTCCGTCTATTCGCTCCAGGAAGGTGACCAGAAGCTTCTTCTCTTGGGATCTAAACATTTTGTTTCACAGTGCAGGAACCCCAATAAGGTCATATAATGGGAAAGACTACAGCCAACAAGCTCTCCCCATACTGGCGAATTTTCCAGTAAGTATTCAATGATCCTCTGTTAAACAGACAATAAAGAAGCATCAGACATTTAAGGAGAGTAGCCATTATGAAACGCAGAAAGCAAAACAATATGGGAAAATATAGCTCATAGGAAACTGTCAATACAGTAGATGTAAACATAAAAATGTTAAATCTATTAATATTCTTAGAGAAATAAATGAAAAATTATATTTAGGAATTAACAGAGTGGTATACAAGAAACATTAAAAGGATGTGAATTAGTTTATGAGAATTATGCAACATCTTTTCTGCATAACCACACTAAAAATGCATCATCTGAGGATATCTTGTTTTGCTTTCTTTAGATCAATTGTGATGCAATTTAATTTTTGTTTTCTCTTTTATAATTCTTATCCACACATAACTTGGCAGTTTTTTAAAAAAATAATTTGACTTTTTCTAGTTTCTGCAAAGCATTCAACTTTATTGTCTCAAAAATTGTAGCTCCTATCTTTTTGTACTTATATTTTGATGGTTTACGTAGTTTACTGTCTATCAAGAGTAAGGCCACATCTGTCAATGTAGGAACTTAAAACTTCATCGTCGTTGTCAGTTGTAGTAATAGGCAATTTTAGTGTACTGCTTATTAGGAAATGGCAACCCACTCCAGTACCCTTGCCTGGAAAATCCCATGAACGGAGAAGCCTGGTAGGCTACAGTCCATGGGGTTGCGAAGAGATGGACACGACTGAGCGACTTCACTATTTTCTACTGTGGTTAATTGTATGGTCATGTCATGACTTTCCACCCATCAGATTGACCTGAGCAGGTTTAGTCCTCTGGAAAAAAGGCAACATACTGGGTCTTCTGCAGCCATTACATCATTTCCAAGGTAGCTTCATGTAGAGCAAAAGTTCCACAGTTTCACACTTCAGTGCATCCAAATCTCTCGGATAGATGACAAGAAGTCTCGAGAAATAATTTCCTGCTAGCCTTGTTTCAAAATTCAGATTTTAAAAGATACTATCCTAAAAAAAATAAATAAATAAATAAAAGATACTATCCTCTCCTTTAAGGGCAAATTCCTAATGAAATGAATTATATGACACTTGAGCAACAGCCTGAGGCTCCCAAATCAGGTAGAAAGGACTCTCCCTTTGAATGCATTTAATGAAATTATATTAAAATTAACCTAAATAGATTTTTGGTTGGGTCTTAACATGATGATAAATGACTGATACACAGAGGGAGCTCAGATTTGTTTTTTTAAATGTGTTTTACTTAAGCTCATAGTTTATCAAGTCCCTTTGGGGATTTGTTTGGTTTTGTGAGATACAATGAGCTCCAAGAGCAGTCTGTGCTCCTGGATGTTTACTCTGGAGTTAACAGACTGAGAAACAGCAAGAGTGCATGTGTGTGGGCTCTAGTGTATATTTCACAATACATATCGTATTAGAAAAAGTCATGCTTTTTAAAGTATTAAAGTACTTATTAAAGAAATATTTTAAAGTAAAATAAAGTAATATTTTAAAGTAAAGTAATACTTCAATACTTTTAAAGTATTAAAGTATTTATTAAAGAAACACTCACTATGAATAGTGAGCTGTCATTTGCATCATAACATATAACATCATAATGTCACGCACTGTGCTATTTCAAAATGATCTGTCTTTCTGCTGCATAAGACCTAGGCTTAAAGGCAACATGCCTACCATAACTTCTGGCACAAAGTTAAACCCACAATAAATTATCAGTTGAATTGAAATAAAAGTTGATATTGTAATAAAGAGTGCAGGGTTTTTTTTAATGTAAGTTCAAAGTACAATGAGAAGACCGGGCTAATAATTTTAAAATATTCTCTTATGCACAACTGAAAGAAAGTGAAGTCGCTCAGTCGTGCCCGACTCTTTGCAACCCCATGGACAGTAGCCAGCACCAAGCTCCTCCGTGCATTGGATTTTCTAGGCAAGAATACTGGAGTGGGTTGCCGTTTCCTTCTCCAGGGAATCTTCCCGACCTAGGGATCGAACCCAGGTCTCCTGCATTGTAGACAGACGCTTTACCACCTGAGCCACCAGGGGAAGTCTATGCACAATTGAAGCCAGGTTTAAAAACGAAGCCAATCATATTTTACTTCTTCAGTAAGAATAGAAGGACCTATATATAAAATTACCAAAACTTGTTAAGTCTTCCACGTAAGCATCACACACCAAATAGTTATCATATACTCAAGAAAAGTTATCAGAAATTAGTAAAAATTTTTCTAAATATCTAACACAGAATCTTCTCCATTTCCCATTTTTATGCCATTGCTATTATTAAGTTTTTTTCCCTTAAGAATATCTGATGACTCTGCAATTGATGCTTAGAAATTCAGTATACAAAATTCATGCTTCCCCTATATCAATTATATATTTTATCCAAAAAATAAATAAACTGAAATCAAATCCTTTATAATAGTGATAAAAATTGGTTTTATTGTATTTTCCATAGATAGAAATAAGGTTTTTGGTGAAAAATTTCATTGCAAAGACAATCTACAATTGAATCAGTAACAAACAAAATTTAACTTTAAATGAGTCAAGTATTCTGCATCTGAAACTCAATTTCATAAACATTCAAGATTAGTGAATTTTGGCAGGAAAAAAAGACTAACAGAAGGGAAAAAGATACCTTTTTAACATAGAGCAACTTAGAGATTTTTTTTTTTTATTTCTTTGGGAAAACGCACAGTATAGTTATTTTTTAAAAAGTCTTTTAAAGAAGACTTCAGTGTTTTAAATCAAGTAGACTTCAGGCTAAAAAACATTTTAAAATTTGTCAAGAAATTGAAGTGTTAAAAATAGTTTTCTCCTTATTTATTTAATTTCATGTTTAAGGAAACATTTGACAGATAAGTTAACAAAATGCAAAAAAAAAAAAAGTTTACCTGCATTTTTATATAATAAATTCTAGATCTATAAAAAATTTCCTGGTTTTACACAAAGGCCAACTTTTGACCTTCATTGATCCATTTCTATGTTAAAAAAATACAGTATCAAATCTTTCTCCCTCCCCCCCAAAAAACTAGAAGAAATATCTTAAATTGTGAGTGTGTGAATGTAGCTATGCATATTCTCAAGCATACAAATCACACAAACATCACTTTACTGGAAAAATTATTTTCATCATACTGTAAACTTCTTTTCCTCTACATCTGGACATTTCAAAATAGTCTTTGGTATTACTAGTTATTGTGCTTTGAAATGGAAACTTAAGGGATTTCTGTAGCAGTGCTACATAGACATTTTAAGATATAAATAAGAAAAAAATGCACTTGGAATAAGTTACAATTAGCTGCTTTTGCATAATTTTCAAAAACTACAGTGTATGCCTAGTCACAGTTTTATGAGAAAGAATATCTCCTTTTTCAACTCCTTAATTTTAAGGAACACTTAATCATTTTGGTTAAAAATCCATTTTTGGAGTGAGTCTGATGGATTGCATGACACTAAGCTTGGATGCTCTCCACTTGCTGAAAGGCACATTTTAAAGAATGGATTATACAGAAGTTGGTCCTAGAATAAAAAGAAATAAAACAGACATTAATTTTCAAGACTCAGAGTTAACTGAGAAATATAAACACATTTCAAGGTCTCATGGAAGCTTAAGGTAGACTTGACAGAATAAATATATACCATTCTTAACTTTTAATGTTTCTAAGATCTACTATGTCTGATAAAATCTTGTTGGTTTTTGGTGCAGGCAACGCAATTTATGCCACCAATGTTCAATTCAAAGAAGGTACTATATAAAATGTTCTAATATTACACAAAATCAATGTGCAGGTAAGAATTGCAAGTTTCCAGCTAAGCTTTAAAACATATACTTAAAAACAAGGGGGAAAAAAAATCACCTTTCACATATTCCCTCAATTCTAGATTCATGAAAAAGTACAAAAATTGGGAAGCAAAGTATCAGTTTAAGTAAGAAAAGTATAACTGTTACAAGAAGCATTATAAGAAGCTCCAGAAAAACAAATATGAACAACTATTATTAATAATCCACAGAAAGTTATCTGCATAAATCATGCTCTAAGATATTTTACAATCATTCTGCTCTACGAGTATTTACATTGATACCTTCTTTCTTAACACAGGGTAGAGATACATAATGACAAAGTTAACAAAGACAGAGAAATTCTGATGGATAACATTAATGTACTGTTTCATATATTTTCCCAGATCATCAATAGAGCTACTCAGAAAAATTATATAAAGGGGTGAATTAACTGCATTGAGGTACCTTCTGGATCTCCCATATCTGTTCTCCAGCGGCAACTGTTTTGTGACCTTTGTAGACACATGCCTTCAGCTGAACAACACCTTGAGCAGCATGAAGACATAATTCCTTCTGGATGTTATGCCGAATTTCATGTTGGGCAGAATATTCAAAGTACTGTGAAAGGAAGAATGCTGTTATTGACAAAAGCACCCTATATCCTCAGTTGCAAAATTGCCAGCAAATAAAAAAAAAAATTAGCAACTCACTGAACAATAGGTATCATAATTACAAACTGAGTTTGGGGAACAGAAAAGATTGTGTCCTTTCTCCAGCCTATCAGCAATAGTTACTTAATTAAGATGGTACTATCTTCCTCCCCATGTCAGAAACTGGATGCTATCAGGTAGGATGGAGGCTAGAACCAGTATGCCATAGAAAAGAGCCTGGAAACTTTTAGCAAGCTCATCGTTCCTTTTTCTCCCCACAAGTGTTCATTCCCTCTTATTCATCTCAATTAATAGTACTTTCATTTAAACTAGTAGTATTTAAACATGGTACTCTTGGGAATTCCCTGATGGTCCAGGGGTTAGGCACTTCACTGCAGTGGCCCAGGTTAAGTCCCTGGCTGGGGAATTAAGATCCTGCAACCCTCACGTCATGGCCAGAAAAAAAAGGTGGGGTGGGGGGAGGAGTTTTTCATGCCTCAGTTCCCTTGCCTGTAAAAGGTAATTTAATAGCTCCTAGGTGGCGCTAATGGCAAAGAACCCACCTGCCAATGCAGGAGAGGTAAGAGACATGGTTCTATCTCTGGGTCGGGAAAGGGCATGGCAACCCACTTCAGTATTCTTGCCTGGAAAATCCCACGGACAGAGGAGTCTGGCGGGCTACAGTTCATAGGGTCATAAATAGTTGGACATGACTACAGCTACTTAGCACACAAGTGCACACATAGGGTTATGACTATAAACAAGTTAATATGTGTAAAACAGTTAGACCAGTAACTGGATGTGGTAAGCATTCAATTCATTTTTAGCTATTGTTACTATTATCGATGCTTCTCTCTCTCCAAATATCCAATTAATTAGCTCCGAAGTCTTTCTCAATCTTACTCTCAGATGTTACCATCCTACCCATCCTTACTTCCACACCCTCACTTCTCTTGTTCAGGCATCAAAATCTCTACTGCAACACCTCCACATGTACCTCCAACTTCTGCTCCTATAACACAATCCGATCTGCTGCCAGTTTGTCTTTTGTAACATAGATTTGATCCCTTACGTTCCCCGCTCAAGTGAATCACTACTGTTGCTGAGATAAAGCCCATCCTTCTTCACTGGTATGTGAAATCTTCCTCTTTCAATCTTACACCAACCACTGTCCCAGTTATGCACTCTGTTCCTTTCACACAATTCTACCAACGCAGGACATGTGTATCCACAGCCCCAAGACTTTGCTTTATGGTGCTCTCCCTGGAATACCTTCCTGGATGCTTTTCTGCCTAGCTAACTCCGTTTGATGCTTCAAAAGTCAACTCCAATATTACCTTGCTTCTTTAGTTTTCCCTGTACTTGTCCTGTACACAAACTTACACTCTCCTCAGGGTTCCCAGAATCATCAGAGACAACTTCCACAGCACTCTATTAGAATTATGGGTGTAGCTAGCTGACTTCACTGTAGACCACAGTCAGGCAGTGTATCCAGTAATGACATCCATTATAAATCAAATATTTCATAATGTTGACATTCCAAAGAGAAAATGAGTGAACATAATTGATTTTCAATAGTGAAGTAATTAGTCTTAGCACTAATATTTATTGAGCCCTTATTATGTGCTAGGCAGGGACTGTTCTAAACCCTTTACGTGGATTAGAGTAGGCACTCCACAAACATTAGCTGAATTAATCTTGAGTTCCCCTGGCCTCAGCCTCATGCTTAATTTATCTCCTTCCACAAATACAATATCAGTCATTTTTATAACTGATAGCTCTTCAGATAGAGACTGAAAGCTCTTCAGATGGAGACTGAAAGCTCTTCAGATTGAAAGAAAGAAGACTTTCTTTCTTCAGATTGAAAGAAAATGGGTTTAGGTCATGAAAACAACATTCTGGCTGTGCTTTAAAAAAGATAAACTTTAGGACCTCAATGATGATGAAAAAGGCTGACCAGTACTTTACTTCACTCATAATATTTTTTAAAAAAAACATTAAAAGGGAAGTTATAAGGAATGGAAAATAGTTGAAGATACTTAGACAGCTAAAGAGTATGTAATCAGCTAGCTGAGAACACTGGAGAGACTTTCACTTAGAAACAGGACAAATGCACCAGAAGAGAAAGGGGAAGAATCAAGGCCTTGTGTAACAAAGTGGTAATGGATTAAACCACTCTGCACTACACCAGTATTTAGTCAATTTAGTCACATAATCAAAATACTTATTTTTCACTTGGCATATTCAAATACCACTACAATGGAGTTTTCTGCTACAAAAAAATATCATTAGTCAAGAGAGTAGAAGGAAGCCTGAGGAAATGACCGAGTTAGATGATATCTCAGAAACATCTACCACTCAAGGAACTACAATTCCTAAAATAGTTTAAATGCAGTGCTTGAATGAAAATAACATTTAAAGGACATAAATCAAAATAAAATCAATGGCCATGTCAGGGCAATAGAAGCCAGAGTTATCTTCTTAAGATATAAACCAGAAAATATTATTCTTCCACTCAAAATCCTCAGGTGGCTTCTGTCACACTTGGGATTAAATCCACGTTCTTAACGTGGCCAGCAAAGTGCTAATATGAGCAGGCCCCTAACCCATGTCTCTGACCTCATTTTCCACCCTCTTTTCCTGGACCACTCTACTCCAGCCACACTGGCTTTGTGTCTGCTCCATTTACCTGCCACTGGGCCGCTGGCCTTGGGTCCCTCTGCCAAGATGCTCTCCTCCTAGGACACGGTTTCTCTCCTAACTCCTTTAGGCTTCCAGGCTAAGGTCACCTTCTCAAAGAGGTCTTCCTGAACCTCCGAAAATAACTAACCCCACACATGCATTATTTCCCTACCCTATTTTATTTTTATTTGTACCTAAAATTACATATTTATTTTTTCCTTTCCATTTAGAATACAAGCGTCACAAGACAGAGACTTGGTCTTCCTCATTACTATAAGAGTGTGAGTTACATTATAGACTCTGTCAAACAAATACTTGTTGAAAGAATATGTGAGTTATTTAACCACTCCAAAATTTCTAAAAGATGCCCCCATGCTATTTAAAATTTAAAAATTATTTTAGAGACAGAACTATAAAAATATCTTTATGGCAATGATAGGAGAAAAACAGAACAGTGTATAAAATATATCCTCAATTTTTATGGTAAAAGAGATGTAATGCTATAGGAAGCCTGAAATAAATTTATAAATATTTACACTTAGTGGTAAAGAACCTGCCTACCAATACAGGAGATGCAAGAGACACGGGTTGATGACCAGATTGGGAAGGTACCCTAAAAAAGGAAATGGCAATCCACTCCAGTATTCTTGCTTGGAAAATTCCATAGATAGAGGAACCTGGCAGCTGCAGTCCATGGGGTCGCAAAACAGATATGACTGAGCACGCACACACACATTTAATGGTAAGATTTTTTACAAACGAAGAAATATTTCTCATTGCTCCAAACCTTAATTTTTACTTGGATAGTCCCATGTTATTTCCAAAAGAAGGTAACTATTTGTATAATTATTTTTTCTTTTAAAATATAGTGTGTAGGGAAATTTCAAAATAGGAATGTGTATACCCATACATCAATGTATATGTACATACATGTAAGTCTGTATATATCTGTGTGTATCTCCATGCTATTTCAGAACTATATCTAACCATCAAGCAATGGATCCTATTCACTACCTATAGCTTTTGGGCATCAGCATCATCTACCTTCAGTAGGTAGATTGATTGGTTTGGATGAGTAAGCAGTGGAACTGGATTAAACTGAGGCTAAGTAGAAAAACATGGAAGTATATGGACCAGGAGCTAAACTGGCCCTTTCTTCTTCAAATTGATATCATCAAAGTCCCATTCTGTTAACACAGGGCATCATGAGTATTCATTAATAATACTGTGAAAATCCTCTATGCACATCTTGGACTCTATACCAAAACACTTGCAACCCTGCCCTCCCCCAAAACACATACCAGCTCCTCTCCTTAGGACAATCTGTTCTCACTCCCACCAGCTACTTCACTAACCCCTATGTGTACCTTTCAAAAAATGTTCCCAAATGTCACCTTTCCCAGGCAAATGTACGGACACCCTAATTCAGATGCCCTCCTCCATACCCCCAGAGCACTCTGAAAGCTTTATCCCAGACCTGACCATCCTGACTGTAAATGCCAGTTTTGAAACAGCAATTTCCTGAAGGAGCTGGAATCTAAATTGCTTGAACCCAGCAGAGTACCTGGTATGCAGGGGTCACTTAGTGAATTTGTTGAATTAACAACAGAGAGAAAGAGTCTAATCTTCCAGGAATTAACTTGTAAAAGGCAAGAAAAGGAAGCTAAAACCTAGAAATAATATTTTAATATGTTCTCTATCCATAGTGACATATGACATTTTAGTCTTAACTAGTAAAACAGTAAAAGGGTAGTAACAAGCAGAGATGTCACCAATCAAGGAGAATCAAGAACATACATTAAAAAAAAAAATCTGTTGAGATAATATTGTGGCCCACAAAAGTACAGTATGAACATGATATTATTCGCTGTCTAATCCAGTTAAGCATAGCCTTTATGTATAATTTAGCAAAATCACCATGCTAATAGTCATGCAACCTTAAAGGTTCACACAGAAGATCCTGTTTTTGTTATTTTTATTTCAGATGGCATTATTCTATTATATTCTCATTTGCCTTTCTACTGAATGGGTAAGCAACATCAAACTGTTTTCAGAGGTAGAGTGAAAATCAAAATAAAGTACTCTGCAATTTCAATATTAATTGCCAAACTTACTCTAAAAGTATTTCACATACCAGTTTACCTGAACATGAAATTGATTTATGGGTTCTGAAAGACATGTAAGAACTTACTTGCGGTTGCAAGTATTAAAGAAAAGGCAGGATTTTTTGTGCGGTGCTCACCTGATTTCCCCCAAGTCCATGACACGTATACAGAATCAATGGTTTGCCTCCTTGGTTATTCTCTCCAACATCCAGACATAGAGGCTGACCAACACTTTTAATCTAAAGGGAAATTTTCAAGTTATAAATTTTTTTAAAATCTATGTGGTTTATATATTTTCTCAACTAATTTCTGAAAGTGGTGTTAACGTAAAAATCTCAAAAGCAATAAACAAGAAAGTATTATAGCAATTTTTCTTGAACCACATAAATATTGGTGGCAAAGAGTATACCAAGTAAAAAGGAACAGGAAAATACTCACGTATCCAGATATAACAGGATTAAGGTCTGGCACATACACTTCTGGATAAATATTGTTCAGATACCATGTAAAATTTTTACACTGAAGGCGGTGCTTTATTTCAAATCTTTTTGAAAGATCACCAAATGATTTCTGGAGGAAGATGAGAAGTGAAGGGGAATGCTTAATTAAAACAGCACTGATAAAATACTTCAAATGCTATTATTTGTATTTAATTTAGGTCTTTTAAAAAAAAATTCTGGGCCAAAATGTAATATGCAATTTAACTAAAGTCACCACTCATTCAGGCAACAAGTATGCCTGGCTGCTCACTTTTGGCTTCAAAGAGAATCAAGGACCACTGCAATGCTGACCTTGTGCTATTTTATTCTTCCTTTGTGCCACAAACCTCTTTCATGGTACAGAGATCCTAAATGAAATGCTGAAAGCAAAAAATGGTAGTGGGGACATTTGAAATGTATCCTAGTTTTATATACTGAAGTGGTCTATAAAGTGAGGTGTGAGAAACAGCACCAGTGTACAATGTAGTATCTTCTCCAGTCAAGACCACAAAGATAATAATAATTTTCATACTTTGGGAATATTTTTTTCTAGTTTTAAGGGTGTTGTTTACTCCTAACAATATCTTCTAATGACATTCTAACAATAACAATGTTTTAGTAGAAGAAGTCAAGTTTTTAATCAACTGTATTTTATATCCCTTTATCTTATTTAAAAAGGAATAAGAAAATATTTTTTTAAAGCACTTCTAAATTGAAAAGGTATTTGATATAGGCAAAATTTTAAAGAAAAATTATGAATACCTAGATATGTGAAAAAGTAAATACTCAAGCTTATCAGTTCAACTAACAAAAATATTTTCTGTGCCAACTTCAGTGTTTTGAACCCAGGGGTCTGAGCAAAAGGCAGGAAACTCTAAAAGACTTCTGGGTAGCTTATATGTTTTATCATGTAGGTCTATTTGCCCCAGGTAAAAACTGGTTTTCTGGGTCACTTGCCACTTTTTGGGTGACAAGAAATCATAGCTGTATGTAGTATCCACTCGCCTGCTTAGCCAAGCACCTTGTACAGTACACACAAACTGCCCACTTGTGTTGGTGGCCCTGGGTGAAGGGCTAGCAATCCAGTCCATAGGGCTCTGATTCTGCTTGGTACTGGCATGTTATAAGGAGTGACCAGAGACCAGAGAAAAAGACAAATGAGGTAACCAGATCTTTATGACATCCAAGGTGTTGATGCACTTTAATCCCAATATATACTTCCTTGCACATTGGCACGGCTTCTTACAAAGAATTGGATGCCATTTACCAAAGCATGTCCTTCAACTGTCTAGTTTAGTTACCACATCCAATATTGAAACTGTTGGGACTCAATTCTAAATGCATTAGGCATGATGATTCTACAGAGCTTTTATCTAGGACCGGTCAATAACAACCATACTGCCGTGCATTTGTTAGCACTTATTTCCTTATTTCACAGCTGTTTTGGGAGACAGGTAAGTATTTTATATCAAGACAGGGAAGGGGAGAGAAGAAATGTGGTGGAGCCTACATTCCATGTCTGGCCAACCTGCTAATCACCCTATAAAGTACCATGACCATTTTATAGTTTCAAGAGGCTTTGCCAAAGTCACCCTTCCAGAAAGTAGTGGAGCCAGAACTGGAACCAAAAAAGCTTGATATCTTGGTTCATTCTGCCACATCTGACTCTCTCTAATTCAAAATGCCACTTAGCACCTTGATTCAGGAGTTAATCACATCACCTAAACCAGTTGAAAGCAGTTCCACTTAATCTTATTTTCATTAAGTAAAATATTGAACCAAAGCAGTCACAAAAACTAAATATGTTTCATGTTAAAAAAAAGTAACATCAAGTAGAATGCCTCAATTAAAAAAATTATTTTTAATTGGAAGAAATCGCTTTACAATATTGCATTGGTTTTTGCTATATATTGCCTCGGGTTTTAAATGCAGTTTACTTGACTTTAAAAAAAAAAAAAAAAAGAGAGAGTAGAGAGAGAAAACCAGCATCAGTAAATTATATATTTTTGAGTTAAAAAGACCAGCTTCAAAAATAATTTCTTAAAAAATATTTTATACTTGATTCAAAGAAGTCCAAGAACATGTGAACTTGCTGTGGATTTTTATTGCAATTGTTTAGTTCTAACTTACTTGTTTAACAATTTTTGCTGCATCTGTGTTTCTCCTATAAAATATTTCCTTGTATTCATCCATCCAGACTTCTGCAAGGCGAACTTGGTTGCGAGCAATCACCTGAGTGCCTTTTGGGAAGGTATGAGGACTTTTGCTGCGAAAAACATGTCCAACAACAGAGCAAGGCATAATCTCCAACTGCCCACCACATTGCCATACCTGATAATTAATGATATTTGTTTAAATTTACAGTATTTTAGGAAAATCAGTGTTGCTTTTAAGTTCACCTTTAAGATACTAATAAAAACAAGAGATTTATTACAGCTTTACAAACAGCTTTCTCTGTTCTCTCTCTTTATAGCTTTCTCTGTTCCCTGCCAATTCAACCTAAGTTGTTAAAGATAAAGAACTATCATTAGGTGGTACAGACACTAGCGACAAAAAAAGTAAATATATTTTCAGAAATTACCTTAACAAAATAGTGATTTCAGATTGCTCACAAAAATAAATTCTGAAATTTCTTTTTTTTCTTTTTTTTTGGTCAAAAAATATGCAAGTTCTCTAGTATCCACAGAAGACCAAAGGCTCTTCTGCATTTGACTTCCACAGCAGATTTGGAGTAAGTGGGGCCAAACTCTACCTCTTGTACATTCAATTTTGTGATCAAGAAAACAATTTCAGACAATCATTATTCCAAAGCACAACCTATTAAACTTTGTGTGTATATATATATATATATATATAAAAACTTTGTGTATATATATATATATGTATATATATATAAACATTATATATATTAAAAAATATCATGCCATTTAAGAGGGTCAAAAAAACTTATTTGCTTTAACTCTAAATAAAATGGCAAATTGCTAAATCAGTACCTATTCACTTAGATGTCTTGACAATCTGTTCTGCCATAAATGAAAAATCTAAATGTCATGTATGTGCTAATATTAGGGCAGTGATCACATTCTCTCTTTTAAGCAAGTGAGAAAGCTTAGTGATGTGTTCAGTTCAACTGTGCTTGAGATCCAATGTGTGCTGGGGGCTGGGAATATTCAAATGAATAAAACAAGACCCCTGCCCTTAAGCCACTCAAACTTGGCTAAGATAATCATTGCCATTATATGATGAAACCAGAGCCAAAACTTAAAACTTCCAACTGTTAGTTCAGTTCTTTTTCTACTACATTCCAGCCTAAGTGATGAGAAATGAATGACAAAGCTATTGAAGAAACTGAACTCATGATATCAAATACATACATATAGAGATCTAAAAGCTTTATTTCTCATATTAACTTTTAATAGGTATAGGAAAAAAGCTCATTTAATCCAAAGAGTTAAATTCAATGTTCTTTAAAATTATATGTAAATGTTTTTCCATTCTGACTCCCTTGATAGTCAACCAATTTCCTGAAGCACTAGATTTAATTATATTTATCTTGGCTGGAATTCAGTAGCTACAAGTGCATTAATTGGGGTTAGTGCCTGGACACAAGCATTTAACTGACTCCTCTGGTTACACTGGCAGCAATGAATAAATATATTAAGCTACATTTTAAAAGAAAATATATTGATTCTAAAATTTCTAACATTAAGAAAGCACAAAAAGTAAAGACTACATACATCTATGATAATCTGTATCAGCCAACTAGAAATATATGTTTCATTGTTTAGTATGTGAGCTATATTTATAAACTTACTCTGAAAGACATTTCTATATTTTCACCTCCCCAAATTTCCATTTCTTCATCATAAGTTCCAATATATTCAAAATAGTCTTTTGATATGGAAAAAAGGCCTCCTGCAAAAGTGGGTGTTCTGAAAAATAATCCATTGTCAAACTTTGTTATACAACCAAATAAGAAAAAAAGAACTATTTTAAGAGCAACTGAATCAAATTTACAAATAAAGAGAGATTACAATCTCAAGGCTTTGTACAGATTAATAGAAACTAAAAATGCTATCTTCAAAGTCAAGTTCTGGGGGATGGAGAGGAACTATGGTAAGTATCCTTCCCTAGCAGAGCAAAATTATTTTGTCTTTGAACTAAGCTTAAAGATTCTTAAGTAATGATTATAAGGGAAGACATAGTAAGAGCTCACTTAATTCTACTTCCTACTAGGTAACATCATGTATAAGCAAGTCCATAAATAAAGTACTTTTTTAAGCCTTCCATACAGAATATTCTTTATTCTTGTTAGCGTGAATCACCTTGGTGGAAATTACTGTAAAAAACGAAGAATGCATAGACATTCAAACAACTGACTACATATAAGACCTTGAGAGCAATCCTCTTACTTGATTGGGTAAGTCTCATCCTTCCTTCTTTGCTTCTCATGATCAGGAAGTGTTTCCCAGCCAAATGAAAGGCTCCAGTCAAAATTCCCACGGTTATGGTTACTTCCATAAGGAGAAGGTTTGTTGAATTCAAACGTGTTCAGATCTATGGATGCAATATCTGGGCTCACAACAGCAGTGTAGTTCTCAGCTATTCTGGCCAACAAAGGCTCTAACCAACCATAGAAACACTCACCTGGAAAGAATACAATTTTAATTAATTCAAAAAAAAACAATCCAGGTTTTTTTTTTCTTTTTCCTTTTGTATTTTGGAAGAGAGTTTGCAGAGAAATGAGAATATCTAAGTCATTATTATTATTTTGAATATTTACATAAGGGAGATTTCTTAAAGGTTTCTTGTCATGAGATAAGGGTAGGATGAAAAAAAATAAAGCAAGATTAAGCATAGCTAAGGAGTGACTTTGGGGGGGAGGGAGTGACATTTTTTTAACCTTAAAATGGAAGTAAAATGATACTGATATATTTAAGTTTCACACTGTGTATTTCTCTTTAAAATGGACTATGAATCAAGGGTGACTTTTTGCTACCACCTAGCTCCAAAAATATTCTGATTTACTTAAACTCATCTCCCTGAGTAAGGCATAGAAACTGAAATCTTCATTTCTCTGACAAGGTCGTAGGAGAAAATAAGTAAAGGAATCAGAATATTCTGATTTTAGCAATTGGAAAAGAACCATTCAAACCAACTCAGCAGTAACGAAAGGGGATGAAGGAGGGGCACAAAAGGTCAGATTCCAGGCCAGGCTGTCTCACATCACACACAGACTTCAGGAGATGTGGCACGCGCAGTCCCACTCAGGACTTTCCATCATCCAGCCATCGGCAGTCATGGCCCAGGAGGACCCTCAGACAAATCTGCCTGGCAGGGAAGAATGCGCAGTCTAATATTTCTGTAATTTTGGAACAGGAGAAGGAATACTGGAGAAGGGGCCATTTCCTTTTGAAAACACCTCTCTTGGATTACCTTTAGACTTTCCTTAAATGCCTGGTATTGAGAGAATACCGGAAGTGAAAGCTCTAAAGAGACTCAAGCAAATCCAAAAGCCCCTCTATAACAATTAGCATATGCTCAAAACCATTTGCTTGGTCAAACAGCACCTGAGGGCTGGCCAATTCAAACCTAAACATTCATACAAAGAGTAAAACTCAGGAAGCTTGGAGCTTGAGGGACTACCTGATGTTTGGGTAATACCTATGGTGAACATTAAACATTGACTCTAAAAATAGTCTTCAAGTACTATACTTACAATCATTGACGCTGGAGAAAAAATTAAAATACAAAGAAAAAAAAAAACAGCATCAATGAAAACAAACAAAAACTAACAACATTCATGGCAAAGACACCAGAAGCTATGAAGGGACACCTCTCATTTGGCACAAGAAGGACTATGAATCTTTGAAGGGGAAAGAAAAGAACTGAAATATAAAAAGTAAAACTGTGAGGACTGGGACAAAGTTTACTGATAGGGTTGACCACACACACAAACAAAACTTTCACTCACTTTAAAGTGCAATAATCAAGAATAGTAAGGAAAAACACTTTTTTTTTTTTAAATACAAAACAAGCATCTGAAAAACTGTCCCAGGCATGGGTAACTCACTGGGGAAGCTGGTCACTGGAGGACATGAAGAACCTCAAACACAAAGGAGGTAAGATCATTGAATAAGTGAAAGGAATTTCCTACCCAGAGCTATAGTCTGCTTGCACTATCATTGCTATAACCACCAGTTGGAAGCGAAGCTAAAGAAAATGCTATTAGACATTTAAAGAAAAGGTTTCCTTACCTTTTGAATTAGAGGGAGGGAGAGGGAAAATGTTACAACTGTGTTTCTCTATACATACTTACAGTGAGCATCTAAAAATGTGAGCGTTTCAGCTGTTGCTACTGTTGCTCCTAGCAACCTTGCAGTGATCAGACCTTTTCTCTCTTTTTGTCTGACTATTTTTACAATAGAAAATTGTTTTATATATTCCTCTAGTTTATCATGCAAGTACTCTGTAAGAGAAAAAAAATCAAGATTAACTCATTTCTAAGTTTATTTCATATGTAACATGAAAGCTAACAAAGAAAGCATAAGGCAATGATTCCTCCATATGTGTAATCTTAACAGTTGTACATGTCCACCCCTTAAGATTAAAAATATTATATCCTTAACTCTACTGAAAAAAATTACATATACAAATCTTAACTTTTGCATGATTATAATGCATGACATTATAACACACAGTCATCCTGTCTGTGTCATATCAATAAATAAAATGTGTTTGGGAGGAGTGAGAGACTTCAAATGGAATAGACCCCAGGAGTTAAGAACACTCATTTAGAGGCCAGAGAAAAGAGACAAAGGAAAGAAAGAGACTGAATTTGGCCAAAAAGATATTTGATTCACTTTTTAAAAATTTTTAAATTCTTTTTTAAATTGGTATTCAAATATGGAAATTTATAGAAAAATGCAAAGTCTCAAAAAAATTCTCTGATATTTAGCCAGTGGTCAAAATAACTTTAAGACCAAAATCGAGAAAAATACAAGTAGAAAAGTGCATGGCTACAGTAGTTTGGGAATATTTCTACAAAGAGTCAGCAAAAAAATTTTGAAAGCTCTAGAGTCTCCTGACACAGACTTTTTCCAATAAAAATATGAAGGAAGAAAAGGGCATGCAAATCAGTAATGAGGTTATAAGCAGGGAAAATCTGAGTTATGGGTGTGTAAGTTAAGATACTCAATATTCCTATTTGGATGACATATATATTATGCAAGAGTTAAAATAACAGGTAAAAGAAACAAACATCAGTCAAGTCACTCAGGTGTTGTCCATAATTTTAAACAACATCTTAAGCCTGTTTTTTCACATTAAATTCTTGATTCTTCGTTGAATATATCATGTAGTTCTTCACGTGGCCTTCTTGGGCCATCATACAGACTCAAAAAGACCTGGGAATATTGAGAATGTCAGCAAGCATCCTGGGTAAATGTTTGCTTCTGCCAGATTTCAGAAGCAATTGGAGGTGACTTTGACTTTATCTGTAATTATGTATATTTTTAAATTCTCCCGTAGTGCAGAAAGGATAGTTGCTTATTTAAAGCTTAAACATTCATGAAGGAGGTAAGAGTCCAGGAATAACATTTTGGGAAAAGTAAGTGTTATCTAAACATTACTGTCTCAGAGTAACAGATTAACTTTTTTAACACCTGGCGGAGCCTGGTGGGCTACCGTCTAAGGGGTCACAATAGAGTCGGACACGACTGAAGTGACTTAGCAGCAAGCACCTCAAAATTAATTCTCTGAGAGACAAGTAGGATTGTAAGTTGTCTTAAAAATATATAACCATAGATATTTCTGTTTTAATGATAGATTCACAAAGCAGAAACATAAAATAGAAACATTTCAAATATCTTTACGGGAATCGATTTTTTAAATGGAGTCACAACAGATTCCTTCAATAAACCCTCTCACTGTTCACAAGTTACGAAATTTTATTCACCCACAACTTCTGAATTTCCTGTAAATTCTTACCTGCTTTTTAAATTTAACCCCATCCACACTCCTAATTTTATGAATTTAAAAACACAAAACCATGAAGTCAAATTTCCTGGGTCTGATTTATAGCACCATTACGTTTAGCTATGTGACCTTGGGCAAGTTATTTTACCTTTCTGTACCTCGCTTTCTTTAACTATAAAATGAGAATAATAGGATTTACCCTCATAGGGGATTGTTGGGAGGATACAATGAAAGATTAGTTATACAAATAAAATATTTAAGACAGGGACTAACTAGCACATTGGGCTTTCCTGGTGTCTCAGATAGTAAAGAATCTACCTACAATGAAGGAGACCCGGGTTTTATCCCTGGGTCAGGAAGATCCCCTAAAGAAGGAAATGGCAATCCACTCCAGTATTCTTGCCTGGGAAATCCTATGAACAGAGAGAAGCCTGGTGGGCTATAGCCCATGGGTCACAAAGTGTTGGACACAACTTAGCAACTAAACAACAACACACCTAGCATATGGTCTATGCTCTGGAAATGTTCATTATATTTCGTTTGGTATCACGGGGTTTTAGTTATCTGTTAATTGATAACCCACATATTCATGCTTTTCCATCAAGCAAACTGAAGTCGGGGACTATGGTTTCCACTTCACAAGCTCCTTTACAGTAACTAGGGATACATTTTCCACAGTGGGTACTCCTTGGATAGCTCTCTGACTGAATTCAATAAGACAACTACACTACTATGCAAAGATAGCCCTTTGTCAAGAAAACGTTTCCAAATCTATTGTTGATTGCTATAAAGAATTAAAAAAAAAAAATGTTCAGACACTTTAACCAAACAGCCCTGCCGTTCCAGACTAATCTAAAGATATAATTCAAAAAAAGGAAAATAACAGAAGCACAAGGGTATCTATTGCAATATCATGTTATAGTAAGACTAAGGGTTAAACAAATTGTATGGTTAAGCAAAATGTATCTGGTTCATTACTGTCATTAAAAGCAAGTTTTGAAGGTAACGGAAAAAGGCTAATAACAATGTTATGTGAAAACGTCAGATTTCAAAACTGGATTTCTTTCATGGGTATAATTATATAAACATTATATATTTATTTAGACAGTGATTAGGAAAGAAAAGATTAAAATGGTCGAAACAGAAAGATTATAAATGGATAATATCCTTTCTTCTGATTTTCTTTCATTCTATTAATCTTGTTGTGCAATTAAATAATATAAGTTACTTTCAACTGAAGGCTTACTAGATGTACCCTTACTGTGTCCCTGTTGTCCCACTTTTCTTCAAAAATCAACAAAATAAAAATTATGTGAAAAAAGAGTTCAAGAAACCAAAGCAAAAGATTTCTAAAATAAAGTTCTGGATTTTTCTTTTTTTTACATAAAACACACAAGAAGTCTGCAGAACTTAATCAGATATCACTTAAAAATCCATGGACTTTGGTCCAAATAAATACAAAGAATTAGAAAAATACAGAACAAATCAAGCAATAAATAAATCAACTGATTACAACCGGATGGTGAAGCAACCTAGCTCAGAGGATTAGAGATTCAAATCAGAAATCTGTATGTAATATAACTTGAATCCAGGGAACTTGAACAATAAACTTCTCTATTTGGTGGATAGGTTTCATAGCTAAGTCAAAGATCTCTGATGACGAGCAATCCTCTTCCATCTGGATGTTAATTTAGCTCAATAATATAACCTCTATTCACTTGGGCTATTTTATTTTGAAACCATAGGGATGTCTAGAATTGTGTGTAGAAATATTTAAATAAACCAAGTTAATAATTTTGTGCTTTATTCACTATCATGTCTAAAATCTGGATATATCTTATAATTAATTGATGATATATGATATAATAGGCAACTTTTTTCCCCCTCATGGTCTATAGTAATGGGAAAAAAAGTGAACGTGGTAGTGGCTCAGTCATGTCCAACTCTTCAACACCATGGACCCACCAGGCTCCTCTGTCCATTGAATTCTCCAGGCAAGAATACTGGAGTGGGTGGGTAACCATTCCTTTCTCCAGGGGATCTTCCCAACCCAGCGGTCAAACTGAGGCCTCCTGAATAGCAGGCAGATTCTTTTCCATCTGCGCCACCAGGGTAAGCCCCATAAAGTAATGATTTACCTAATGATAGATAGTGCTTGAATTTGAAGGAAGAATGTCATCATCATTTTACAGATAAGGAAACTGCTCACTAGTGTTTCCAAAAAGCTGGAATTTGAGTTTAAGAAATCTAGTTCCAAACTCAGGCTCATTCAGGAACAAATTCTGTATTCATTGAAATAATCTATACCTGTTTGATACCTAAAATATTTGTAATGTTTGAAAATTCAGCAAATTAGAGTATTTGTCCAATTATCCTGTGAGCCCAACTGAAAATGTGTAACTTAGTAACTGACTATTGACTTGTAAACTGAAGTGAAAATTCATTAAAGATTTTAGTTAGCTTTGTAAGTGGTATTAGAATATTTAAAAGAGCCAAAAATAAAACAGGATATGGTAACTCATCAGTAATTTTTAACTGCTCTTTTATATTATTTATATTAATTCATCTAATCTTTAAAACAACCCTGGGAGTTGTGTACTACTTATATATTTCTTCAATTCTAAACCATACAATTATATACTTTTTATAATCAATGGCATGTTAGTTTAATTGACTGTAAGGGTCTTTTTTCTAATGATATGTAAATTAATAATGTATCTTACAATAAATTTGATGAAATATGACATTTCCCCCATTTTACAAACAGAAAAACTGAGCATAAGGGGGTTAAGTAACTTGCCCAAGTTGCATAGCTTGTTAGGACCAGAAATGGGATTCAAAACAAGGCAGCCTAACTAAAGGCACAAGTATGTGCTCCTAATCACGTCTTTAAAAGAAAAAAATCTCACACTGAGGACTACAAAATTATAAATAATGGTGTTTCACACATTTATAAACTCCAAAATATCTGAATATGGACATCCTTGGATTCCCCTTCTACCCATCATACACAGCATCCAAAACACTATATTCAGGCTCTGAGGTGGCATACAGAGAGTAAATACAACCAAATAGACTTTGGACAACACCACATGGATTTACTCAGGAAATAATCTACTTTGCATGTACTTTCTTACCATCTACACTAGCATCATCCACCAAAATGATCTCCTTCAGCAGTATGGCAGGTGAAGAATATAGCACACTGTGGACAGTTCTAAGCAGCGTGGACCACGCTTCATTATGAAAAACTATAATGACACTGGTGGTAGGCAGGGGGGGACAGCGCTTAAATTTTTGTTCAATACATCTAGAAAAAATCAAAGTAGAAGAATGATAATGAATTTTATTACATTATTTCACAGTTATACCATTGCTAAAATTATCATTATTTTAACCTTTAACACAGTAGAAATGCTAGTGCATAGTTTATTTCTATGTAAGATGATCTTAATGCTACATAAAGGCAAACAGATTGAAACGAAAGTTTTACAAACAGACCACTCACCTAGAGATCATGTCCACTGATATTGATCACATGTTATGGATTAAAACATGCTATTGTAAGCTTTCTCAACAATATAATTTTAAATATAAATAACATTTCAAATAAGAAAAATAACCTAGAAGTGAGACAAACTGTAAAATGGCAAGTAAGTGTAACTGCTCAAATATAAAAACCAAGTTCTTTTTTCTTTCTTTGTAGAAATGATGCCATTCTCTTAATATCTGCAATTTTTAACAATGCAACTGTATTAAGTTAATATTCATCTTTGTAGAGATTATCTTAAATTAGATATTTGCTAAGTATGTAATATTTTCCAAGTTTAATCAATTTTCTTAACCTGTACCTGAACCAAAGGGAAAAAAAAATTCTCTTTGTACAAAGCCTATCTTCTTATAATGATCATCAGAAGCAAAAACTTGTTAAGTACCTACCATGTGTCACATGACTTGCTGTGTTAAACATTTTGCTCCAGTAAGGAGAAAGACCCTAGGTGGTTTATGACTGATTAGTGATACTACTCATTTGCTAAAAAACATTAGTTATAAATAGATCTTGAATTCATTTTTATAGCAATGTCACCCTCAAGGAAAATAATCTTCATATGAACCCACTGGGATGTGGGTGGGTCTGTACAAAAATCTCCAGCCTTTGAGACTAGAGATGACCACAGTCCCTCCCCAGCTGAGGTGAGGTGGGGATCAAATGAAATAACATATAGGAGAGGCCTCAAAACACAGTAACATCAGACAGAGTGAACGTGGGACATAAAATATGTGTGGTTTATGGTAAAGATAAAATAACTGGATCTTTGATAACCATAAATGGTTGTACACTTTTAGAAAACAGGCTATGAAATCCTCCCACACAGTCAAAAACCACTATAGTGTGTGAACGATCAAACAGTGCTGGTCAAATCCAAAGATAGGGAAGTAAATCACGGTCACTCGTGGAGATAACAGCCCAGCACAATTCCGTTGCTCTGCCAGGGCCGATGGGGAAACCAGAGCCCCCACGATGGTACTAGAGGCCTGAGAAAGCGGCCACCCTAAAAGAGATACACTACAAACTCTCACTAATTACTACTTTTATAGCCATACATCAGTATGACCGTGTTTCAGATCCTTTTTCTGAGAGATCTTTAGGTTGAAATATTTGTAGTGATGAAGGAATTAGATTAGGGGTAAAATATCGAGAGGGTGTCAATACCACTGAGTAGGAAAAGAGGAGGAAGGTTCTGCATGAAAGTGATTTTGCTCTCTAAGACTGCCATGATTCTAAAGTGTGACATATGTGTATAACCAGAAGAAAATAATCACATTCATTCGCACTGGTAGATGAAAACAAACAACTTGTTCTAAAGTGAATTTTGGATAAACTACTCATCTACTCATTAAAAATAAAGTCCAAACACAAACAACCAATTTATCTATCCTCGAGTTAAAATTACACAGAAACAAATAATGAAATGTAAGTTTGTATTTTTAATACATAAAGTTTTATAAAGCAACAAAGTATAAGTAAAAATTATGAAAAACTTCACACTATATCTTTTTAAGAAAAGAGAAAACCTTATTTGTTTTCTTATAAGCATTTGGGGTAGGAAGCTTTGAGATTAAAAAAAAAAATTCCCTATATTTATTTGCCATGTGACTAACCGGCATTGGTGATGAACAGGGAGGCCTGGCGTGCTGTGGTTCATGGGGTCACAAAGAGTCGGATACGACTGAGCTACTGAACTGAACTGATAGAGTATTAGTTAAGAAATAGAAAGAGTTTTTGAAGATTTAAAGTAGGAAAACGTCACAAAAATTCACACTAGTGAAATGTTATCTTTTTATTCTCATATGACTTTCAGTTTAAGCTAGGGTTTATTTGCCTAACTGATAAGTACTAATATCAAGTAAAAGTGTCATTAATGCAAGTGATAATAAAATTTCACAATATGATTTCATAAACCTCATTTATTTTGAAACAATTAGCATGCTCAATTTATGCTTTAAAAGTTGTTTCACATGTCATTTAAAGTAGTGAAATTAAAACAACTTGCCAAAGTAATTACAGATTCCCAGTCAAACCATTTGAAAAAGTTGGCATATAGAAATGTGCTTAAGTTATAAGTCACAAGACCATCTGGCTTTGGGAGAAAACTAGATCCATATTTCTAATGAGCATGTAAAAGATTAGCAATTCTTCAGAAAATGTTTTTCTTGCTGATATAAGTTAAAAGTATGGAAATATTAAATCTTCAACTCTTCACAGTTCTAAGTAGGCATTCCCGTCCAAAAAAAGTTTGTGTGCTTAGCTATTTTGCACTTACTTATTGATTAACATTATCGAATATTACTATAGATTCTCAATGCTATATTGGGGGAAAGGCTTATCTCAGGCTCACTTTGTCATGTCAAAGAACAAGAAGCATGCTTCTTGATTTGTGATGGGAATTACTTTTCAATCAACACTTCTTCCAAAATCAGTAAAGTGCCATAGTGCATTTTAACCTATCAGCATAAAAAAGGAACTATATGGTGCCGTGTTAGAACAGCTAGAATATTTTCCACTCATTTGTTTTTTCACACATTCATTTAAAATGATGAGCAATTTAATCTTGAATCATATACATTAGCATAGAGCAACAGAAATCTAATTTACACAGCTTCAGTATTGAGGGACTCATAGTTGGACCAGGTATTCATAACAGATCCAGAGAAATATGAAGAAAGCAATAGAACTAAGTCTACCAAAGTACATTTCTTCAGCCACACTTATAAGTTTAATTCTCTTATAACTAGAAAGCAAAATATGCAAGTACTGTTTACAGTTTGTCTATCTTGCACTTTTAACAAATCTACAGATTGCCTGAAAGTGCTAAAATTCATTTTCACTATTTCAGTTCAAATAGAGTATTTGAATACTACCTCAAAGATAACAAAACAGTTAACTAAGAACAAAGAGTCAGCACAGAAGAATCTGGGCTGGGGGAATGTTAAGCAAAATACTGTATATTTGAGATAAACATGTAAACAAAGTAACAATAAAAAGCAATTCTGGCCTTTCAGAAGCTAAAGGGAGAAAACTCAATAAATACAAGAACTTGTTCAACAATACTCCAGAGAAAGAATTGCAGTTGAATTAGTAATTATGACAATATTGACTCTTAAAGGTTACAAAACACAGGGCATTCTAAAATATAATTATAGCACTAAAAGTAGCCAGAGTCTGTGATTTAGCTCATAAAGTATCATTATCTAATAGCTCCAAAATCTTGGCACATTTTTAATATTTCTATTCTATAGCAACACAGAGAAGAACAGAAATAACTCTTCCACCTCCCACATTTCCCATAAAATCCACCCCATGTTTCCTGCTTAATAGATGAGAAAACTAAAGCTTTTAAGAATAAAGGATTTCCTTGTGTTTCTATAGAGGTCAGATCTAGACTTCTATTTCCTAATTTCTAAGATGGTAATTTTTCATGTATGTAATGCCTCACCAATCATAGATACAGAAATACACCCTCAATAATAATAATAAGCAAAAAAATCACTGAAACAGATTAAACAATTGGTATTTGCTGATTCTTTGCTTCAAAGTGGCTAAAGAACAAGTATCACCTTAACTAACGCCCCTTCCAGGCAGACCCTCGAGATAAACACTAAACAATTAATATGCTTCAACATACTCAGGAGGTCGAGTGTCTGGTCCAAGATCTCGGTGTAAAGAAATCCTGTCACTTGCGAAAGCGTTAAAACAGTGTTTTGCTTCTCCACGTTCTTTTTCCTTCTGCTCTTCAGCACTTAAATTGGTTGTTTTGAATGCTTTACCAGAAGCACCAGGTGCATTAGAATCCTGAGGTGGGCGGTCAAGAACAGGTTTCAGTTCTGCTGCTGTATAATATCCTTGCAAACAGGGTCTCTTACCAGCATCAATGTTTTGCCTGACAGGTGCTCCTATTTGCATTTTTGGCATTGCATCTTTAATATTGTTTACAGCTTCTATCATTAAATCAAACATCTTGTTTTTGTTTTTCATGTTTCTTTCCATCCTTGATTCCTCTTTGGAAAACTGAACACTTACTTCTCTTTGCATTAAAATCAAAAATATTATAAAGAAAAAAACTACTGCACCAAGCTTCCAGAATTTTTTATGGTAATGTCTTTTAAGATGTAATTTTACTAATCGTTTTAGGTGAGCCATTCTGACATTAAAAGCGTGTCACTTGACAAATAATAGTTACAGTTTCCTCTGTTATGTATATTTTTTATCATAGATTTGCTGGCAAGAAGGTTTCCTTAAATTGTAATACCTGTAAACAGAAATGATAGATGGTATTAGTAGCTATTCATTCTTATAGGCATGGTTCACTTCATTCACTCAGACAACAATTGAACATAAGCTGTAAACAACATACTCTTATGGTTAATAACAGTCAAAGATATCTTGACCTCAAAAAATTACACTTTTGGGAGAAAATTGCTATCATTAACTATCATTTATTGGGGTTATAAAATATTAGAGATTTCTCTCCAGTAAAAAATACATTATTTGTTAACTCTGGCTACTATCTACCATATAATATGCATAGGTTTTATAAATATATTTTGAATTTAAAAAGAATTTTAGTTCAATAACTGAGAGGCCAAAGGACTTCATTAAACTGATTGTAAAGAAAGGGGTAATCCAAAAGAAAACAAAAGTAAACTGACAGGTACTGTCAGATACACACCTAAAATAGTGGTTTTTACGAAGTTCACCAACAATCTGTGAACTTCAACTAAATCAATTAAAATGATAAAGCAGCCTCACCACCAAGTAAACCAGCATCCTCCCAAATTTGTGCACCTGATAGTACTTGTGAATTTGACATAACCAGTAAAGACTGGAAAATTAAGATAATGTTATAAAATGGCTATTTTTCATAGATCACACAAACACAAAATCTAATAGCCAAAAAAAAAAAAGAAAAGGCAGTAAGCTTCATTTGAAGTGTCTCTAAAGAGGCGATAGAGATCACTGAGTTATAAAACCAGTCTTTGGTGTGATAAAATCCTGCTCATAGATGATGCCGAAGAACAAAGCAATATGTTTATCAAATCCTAATACAGGCCACCAGAAGCAGAAGAAACAAAATGTAAAAGAGGACATTGACTACAGCCTGAATCATAGTGAAGATGGACTTTCTTCACAATGCCTAAAAAAATGTAATGTGAAGGGTTCAGTACATGATTATACACCAGGCACCATTATAGTCAGTCAAGTAATTAGCAGGGGCAAAGGGGCAAGGAAAATGCCTGTGCTCCCTAACCCCAAACATATTTTAAGGAAAATGTCATTTATAGAAGTAAAAGCTAGCACTTTATTTAATTAAATTCTTTTCCAAAGTTATCACTAGATTTAAAATAAGAAATAAGAAAACCAAGTTCTAAGATAGATTTTCCGGTCTTTAACAAGAAATTTTAAGCTGGATAAACAAAATAGGCAGAACCTGCAAACTTAGTTTGATATACTGTTTCTAATTGGACTGCTCTATATGTTTTCAGTATAGAATGGACACTTTGGTTCCAAAAGATACCTCAGTTATGATGTTTATTGCCCATAAAACTGAGATTTCAATATTTCTCAGCTTGGTTGCTTCAACAGTATCATGTAAAAATTAAAATGATCTCTTAAGCTTTTAACATCACTTTAAGATACAAGGAGTTTCAGAACCACCCAATTGTAGTTATGTCATTTTTACTCTATCAAATGTTGTGCTAGGCTATGGCTGTGAAAGGAAAGATACCTTAAAGGTAAGCTTCAAGGAGCAGAGGCCAATAAGAATGATGGCACTTCAACAGGCAATGAAGCAGTGTGATATGATGGAGACTATGAAAGCACATGGAAGATAAGGAGAAATGTTAGGGAGAATTTCCCAGAGATATCACCCAGTCATAAGCAATGTTTAGGCTGGTGGACAGAAGAGAGAGGAGAGAGACGGAATGGCAGGTGCAAAGGCCTAAGAGCAAGAAAAGATGTGGTCAGTCGTTGAGTACAGCAGAAGTGAAGCCACAAGGAGGAAAGGGCAGAAAGTAAGGCCAGGTCAGTTAAAGAGCAGCTCACACAGTACATTTGGACTCTACAAATTTTGTCCTGAATGAATGGAATGGAAAGTACTGAATGACTTTAAGGAAGGACCATAATCATATTTATATTTTTGAAAAAATCACAAGTTCCTCACCACCAGCAAAGGTAATGTGTACCAAATCATTGAGGGGAACGGGAAGAATGAAGAGAGTTAACTTAAGAGACTCAAGGACTTGAGATCAAATAGGACTTTGTGAATAAAAGGGAAAAAGAGGAGGTGGATGGGTAAAGTGATGCCTATAACAAAAGCAGGAAATATAGGAAGAAAGATAGATTGGAGATGGGATGTTCCATTTTGGCCATGACAAATTTGAGATGCTGGTAGGATTTCCAAGGTGAGTTCTCATGAGTAAAAAGATATATGGTGGTGGTGGTTTAGTTGCTAAGTCATGTCCTACTTTGGGACCCCGTGGACTGTAGCCTGACAGGCTCCCCTGACCATGGGATTCTCCAGTCAAGAATACTGGAGTGGGTTGCCATTTCCTTCTCCAGGGAAAAAGATACACAGGACTGAAAACTAGGGAAAGCTCTGTGCTAGAGACGAAAGTTTGACAGTCTTGGGGTACAAAAGAGTTCACCTACAATGAAGTAAAGAAGGGAGAAAAAGTTACATTTAAGGGTTGGGGGAAACAGTGGAAACAGTGGCTGACTATTTTTCTGGGCTCCAAAATCACTGCAGATGGTGACTGCAGCCATGAAATTAAAAGACGCTTACTCCTTGGAAGGAAAGTTATGACTGATCTAGATAGCATGTTAAAAAGCAGAGACATTACTTTGTCAACAAAGGTCCATCTAGTCAAGGCTATGGTTTTTCCAGTGGTCATGTATGGATGTTAGGTTGGACTATAAAGAAAGCTGAGTGTCGAAGAATTGATGCTTTTGAACTGTGGTGTTGGAGAAGACTCTTGAGAGTCCCTTGGACTGCAAGGAGATCCAACCAGTCCATCCTAAAGGAGATCAGTCCTGGGTGTTCATTGGAAGGACTGATGTTGAAGCTGAAACTCCAATACTTTGGCCACCTGATGCGAAGAGCTGACTCACTGGAAAAGACCCTGATGCTGGGAAAGACTGAAGGCAGGAGGAGAAGGGGATGACAGAGGATAAGATGGTTGGTTGGCATCACTGACTCTATGGACATGAGTTTGAGCAAACTCCGGGAGTTGGTGACGGACAGGGAGGCCTGGCGTTCTGCGGTTCATGGGGTTGCAAAGAGTTGGACACAATTGAGTGACTGAACGGAACTGAAGGGTTGGGTGAGGAAAAGGAGAAACTGGAAGGAAAGAGCAAAGGAATAAGAAAAAAGGAGATTTGCATTTCTCTAATAATGAGTGATGTTGAGCATCTTTTCATGTGTTTGTTAGCCATCTGTATGTCTTCTTTGGAGAACTGTCTGTTTAGTTCTTTGGCCCATTTTTTGATTGGGTCATTTATTTTTCTGGAATTGAGCTGCAGGAGTTGCTTGTATATTTTTGAGATTAATCCTTTGTCTGTTTCTTCATTTGCTATTATTTTCTCCCAATCTGAGGGCTGTCTTTTCACCTTACTTATAGTTTCCTTTGTAGTGCAAAAGCTTTTAAGTTTCATTAGGTCCCATTTGTTTAGTTTTGCTTTTATTTCCAATATTCTGGGAGGTGGGTCATGGAATATTACTCAGCCATTAAAAAGAATTCATTTGAACCAGTCCTAATGAGATGGATGAAGCTGGAGCCCATTATACAGAGTGAAGTAAGCCAGAAAGATAAAGAACATTACAGCATACTGACACATGTATATGGAATTTAGAAAGGTGATAACGATAACCCTATATGCAGAACAGAAAAAGAGACACAGAAATACAGAACAGACTTTTGAACTTTGTGGGAGAATGTGAGGGTGGGATATTTCAAAAGAACAGCATGTATACTATCTATGGTGAAACAGATCACCAGCCCAGGTGGGATGCACGAGACAAGTGCTCCGGCCTGGTGCACTGGGAAGACCCAGAGGAATCGGGTGGAGAGGGAGGTGGGAGGGGGGATCGGGATTGGGAATACATGTAAATCCATAAAAAAAAAAAAAAAAAGAAAAAAGGAGAAACAAGGGAGAACAGACTGACAGATAATTTGTCCACATCAAGTGGATACAATCTGCATACTACCCTTCAGAGATGTTAATTGTTTGACAGTGGTTGATCTTTAAAAGTACAGAACAGACTTTTGGACTCTGTGGGAGAAGGCGAGGGTGGGATGTTTCGAGAGAACAGAATCGAAACATGTATATTATCTATAGTGAAACAGATCACCAGCCCAGGTTGGATGCATGAGACAAGTGCTCGGGCCTGGTGCACTGGGAAGACCCAGAGGAATCAGGTGGAGAGGGAGGTGGGAGGGGGGATCGGGATGGGGAATACATGTAAATCCATGGCTGATTCATGTCAATGTATGACAAAACCCACTACAATGTTGTAAAGTAATTAGCCTCCAACTAATAAAAATAAATGAGGAAAAAAAAAAAAAAGAAAGGAAAAAAAAAAAAGTAAACATCATGAGACCTGGTCTAACGGACTTCAGCGCAAAACCAGAAATGAACTTTTTGCAGAGAATCCAACAGGCGAGTGATAGTCATGCCCCTAACATCTTTGGGCTTAGGATCTAGGACACATTTCAAACTAACAGGGCAACAATGATCTAAGAAGTTCCAGGGAGATAAGGATAGAAAAAATACTGAGTTTTCACAGGATAATGGTCTCCAACCTACAAAATACAACCTGATCACCCTTCTCTCTTCTAATGGCCTCATGAGTTCCATCCTTCTAATTCCCCATCCTACTCATAAACATGTTTTCTGGCATAGTGTTCATGCTTGACAATAGATGTAAATTAACCTATGTTCATCCTCCTTTCTGTCTGAGACAATCACCAAAAATCCCTTTCTCTAGTGCTACATAGTGATCCTAGATTTCTTCCACAGCCAGAGTAGGCTCGATTAGGAATTTGAGAAGGAATGAGCTGGTCTCATTCCTTAGAATGTTTTAACATAATGCAGAACAAGAAAGAGTCCTGGGAAAGTAGAGAGTAGAGATAACTAGATCTTTCTATAATAGTGATGGTTTTTCTAAAACATTTTATGCCAGAAGTTTATATCTGTGGATAGGGTGAGGAAATAGAAAAAAGGATAGAATTAATGAGGCCATTGGAATTGGAAGTGAGTTCTTTTTCAAGGATAGACTATAAACTAGAGGAATTCATCAATAGTGCAATAATCTTCTCTCCAGTCCATATGTTCATCTACCTAAGGGAGTCACTCAGTTACGATTTAGTATAGGATATCTCTAATAGGAGAGTCGAGAAAAGCACATAAAGGACATGAATTTACTCCTTTACTCATGGTTGTTTTTTTGACACTTACCCAATATTGGTGACATAATGGGTACCCAATAAGTGTTCGTTGACTAGAAAAGGGATGAAGGTAGACCAAGATTTCATTTATTATCATAAATAATAGAAATAGTTAGCTTTTGTTAAATGTTAAGTCCTACATACTTTGACACTTACTACACAAGTGCACCTACTTTCATTTCACTGACAAACATTGAGTCAAATAGATTAAGTGGCTTGGCCAAGGTCATTCAAGCAGCATTTCCCCAACTGATGTAAAAGCCTGAGATTTTCATTGAATTGTCTGAAATAAGGCCACTGGGGTCAAGAATTGATGTTATAAATGTAAGGAAATAAGGGGAAAACCTAGGGGGGTAAAACTACAAATAGTCTCTTATCAACTCAAGTGAAGTTTTCTGGACAAATGAAGTTTTAAAGAAAAAACTATTTTCAGAGCATATTTTTGGAAATAAAGATTGAGGAGGATGAGACTGTAGATTCTGACAACAGAGGGTTAAGAAACTGAGACTGCTTAGCGGTAGAGTCTACTAAAGTAGAAAGATGATGGTTTGCTTTTCTCAGATTATTTCTAAGGGAATAGATTTTTTTTTATCGATTGATGATCAGCTGAAGATTCCAACATAGTTCCCTCAGGACTGTGTATACTGTGCTCTTCTTTACTGCTAATGTACAGTATCACGCTTCCATTAATGATAAATTACACTCAACATGAAGCATCTCCATCACTGATCTTCAACTCTGGACACATGTGAGCAGAAAGCTCTTTAAAACTGCAGTGCCTTAGGCCCCATCTCTACAGAGTCTAATTTTATTTTACTTATTTTTATTATTTATTTATTCATTTATTTTTGACAATGTGGCTTTTATTGAGAGGAACTCCAGCTGTTTGGATCACTGTGTATTATTAAAAAGATACTTCTAAGAACTTTTTTATAGCTTTATTGAAATGTACATGATGTACAATATGTTGTACATATTTAAAGTATATAATTTTTTACTGTTCTAGTGGTGGAGCCTAGGCCCTGTTTTGTTATTTTAAACTCTCCAGATAATTCTAAAAGGCAGTGAAGGTTAAGAATCACTCATTTAGGTAACAAGACTTTGGGCAAAACTAGCACCTGATAAGGAAGGGACTGCACCTAACCAAAGACAACCATATTACTAATTTCTAATACTCCAAAGACAGGTTTTCAAAATAGACTCTTGATATAAATTAAGCAAGTTATTTTGACACAGAGAGATAGGAAAAAAATCCAAAGCAAGAATGACCCAAAGTTTCCTGAAAAAGCTGAGGGATTAATTGCTGATATAAATGAGGCATTGAGGTTATATTCCAAATTATGATGCTGTAAAATCATTTCTAAAATAGTATTTTATTCCCATAATAAAGATGGAAAAACTGAGACTGTGAACAATAAAAAACATAATCCTAATTAATTAATGAGTAAGATGAAACTGGGGGGGGGGGGGGGGCGGGTCTTAATTCCTATTCCTGGGAATAATACTATGTTGTTAGACCATACTACTTGCCAACCCTGAAGACCAGTGTAAAAACAGCCAATGAACCAAAACAAATCTCTCCTAGAGCCAACTTCCAATTGGATTATTAAGTTTGAGAATTAAAAAAAAAACCCAGAAACTCAGCACAACAGCAAGCTCAGGCTATTTGCACATTAGAAATGATTAGCAGACAAAGGCTTTGTTCTTGTTCTCTTTCGAAAATCTTTAAACATACCTTCCAAATGGTCACTTGCTAATTATAAAAGATCACATTGACAGAAGAGAAGGGAATACCATAAAATAGTTGTTCAAAACTAGAAAAAAGTAATTAAAATTCAGATTTTCTAAATTCTAAATCCTTATAAATGTCTAAAGTTAGAAAAAAATTAAAATTCAGAGAACTTCTGGTCTTAAAAAATTAATCTATATCTTAGTATATATGTAAACATTACAAAAAGGTATTAATAATAAATAAAGATACCTATAAATGATACTTTGAAAGGTTAAAATAATATTCACAATTCTAACAGTCTGTGAGACTGGGTTAAAATCAACGAATTGTTCTCAAGAGTAAAAATATGCTTCCATCTGAACAGAAAACAAAATCTCATAACTTAAAATAATCTAACTACAAAGCCATGCTTCCAAGTATTTAGACCATGGCTTCTTAAACTATAATGTGACAATAAATCATCTGGGGATATTGTTTAAATGCAGATTCAGATGGGAAAATATCAAAATAAGATCCATCATTACAGTCATTATAGTCATTATTATCCCTCCAGGTGAAAAAGCACAAATTGCAAGAATATTAGTTGTTAGTTTAATTTTAAAATTTCAACTAAAACAATCTTCTAAAGCAGTGGAATGCAGAACTTCATAACTGCACATAAGAGTAACATTTAATAAAATAAGCAGACAGTGTTTCTTTCTATATCTTGTTTCTGTATTTGTCACAATAAACCTTTACAATTTTAGGGATTCAAGGTCTGGTTCCAGTTGAACTTAGTTGGCACAGAGCCTAATTGGTATATGAAACTTGCTTACAACTTGAGTTAAAGCATGCTATAAAGAGTTAATAACTACACAAAGCAAGAAATTACAAAACTACACCTTCAAATCATAGCCTAGATTGTAGATTAGCAAAAGTAGACTATTGTGAATTAATACTCACTGGAGCTTTTCCACGCATTATATCTGGGTTTCCTCATTGAATTTAAACACAAAACTTGCCCTGATAATAAACCCGTAAGCCCTGATAGTTTAGTTGGCAAATGCGGAAGAGAGACCTGGGTTCAGTTCCTGGGTTGGTGAGATCCCCTGGAGAAGGGAACGGCTACCCACTCCAGTATTCTGGCCTGGAGAATTCCATGGACTCTATAGTCCATGGGGTTGCAAAGAGTCGGACAGGACTGAGCGACTTTCACTTAAGTCTTGGGCAGAAATTTTAGGTGCCTGTCATCTTCTGTTGAAAATGTTAGTGAACAGAGGAGAGGTAGGAAGTCATTTCTGTTTGTCTTTATTGGTGGAATCAAATTTCATGGTGATTTGCTACTTATAGTTTCTTAGTACTGATGATGTTTAAGTCCACATTCACATCCTTGTCAACAATTCTGAGCAGGAAGCAACTTCCGGATGTATGACAAGTGACAGGCACTAACAGAAAGCAAACTACACTGAGACAGCCACACAGCAGACACACCCCAGAGAGCCCGGCTCAAGACCACGTGAGATTGTGCTGGGTGACTGGAAAACGCCACCAGGAGACAACAAAGTGCATGAAAGTGTCATAAAGTAGGATGACTTTTGTCATAAAGCAGGATGACTTCTGAACCAAGGTATCTTCAGGTTGAGACAAAAACCTAGTGATAGGTTTGACTTCCAGTGACTGAGAAGCACAGGCTCTAATAAAGGAAAAGAGCATGGTCAGACATCCAACGCCTAAACCATATCTGGTCAGATAAACATCTCCATTAACGTATCTTAGGTGAAAGGTTGTAGATCTTGATTTGTGGACCAGCCAACCTATCTTTATAGTTTGGAACAAAAAAGTAATTATGGAGTTACACTTACCCATGGGGGTAACTGGGTAAGTAGGAAGGGAGGCTCAAACACTACCTCCTGCCACATCTGCACCTATGAACGACTTTCACATAACATATGAAAGATATACTAAGTTGATTATTTATGGCATACTAGAGAGTAGAAGAATTTTTTCCCCCTATTGGAGTAATTCCAGGAGTTCCACAGATTATCCACTTAACTGATTTTCCCCCAGGCAGAAGCAGTGCATTTTGAAAGATCTGTTTAGCTTGAAACAAAGTTGATGGCTTCCCTCATAGCTCATTCAGTAAAGAATCCACCTGCAATGCAGGTGACCCAGGTTCGATCCCTGGGGCAGGAAGATCCCCTGGAGAAGGAAATGGCAACTCACTCCATTATTCTTGCCTGGGAAATCCCATGGACAGAGGAGCCTGGTGGGCTACCGTCCATGTGGTTGCAAGAGTGGGACACGGCTTAGTTAGTAAACCACCACAGTTGATGGCTTTGGGGTTAGCAAAGAGACAGAAAGTACATACTGATTTGAACAAGGAAAGTTTAATCTATTATTAAGAGAGAACTGGAGTGACAGGGAATTGGCTAGTAGGAGTTAACAAGAATTGTAAAGAACACAAATATGATAGATAAAAGGGGCAACCACTACCCCTAAGCTGAGCTGAAGGCCCAAGAACTATCCCATACAAGGGCTGAGATCCAGAGATCTTAGTGGAGATGGGAGAGCACTGGCTCCCTAATAGTGAAAGAGTCATGGGGTGCCTTAGTGGAGACACTCCCTCTGGGGTCCTGAAAGAAGCCATTCTTATCGAGGTATCAAACCCCGGAATTTCTAGGTGCTCAGGAAAACTTCTGGCTGCCGATGGAGCTGAAAAGCTGTCCTCGGCAGGAGTCTAGTGTACTTTCATTCGCACCTTGGGCCAGTGTAGCTCCAAGCTAGCGCCTGAGATGAAAGGTGAACAGCCAGCTCTCTTGTAGATTCCCAGTGGTACATGGTAGGGCTATCGAAAAGTATAGCACAATAGCAAAATAACTGTATTCCACCAAACAAGATGCACCCTTCTCATAAGTGAAGGGAAAACCTCAAAATGAGGAGACACAGAGTGCCAACAGCCATTGTATCCACTGTTATGACTATGTGAATTACTTCTCCAATTCTGTCACAGTCCCACCTAACATTCTGTCACCTAAAGACTAAATTATAACCTTAACTGCTAACAACTTCTAGTGTAATACTAAAAAAAAAAATGGGAAGGAAAGAAGAAAACTGGTAGCAGATACAAATACACACACACATACAAAAGGCAACAGAAAAATGTGCAAAGCTACTACAATCCTCATTTATCTCATTGGCCATGAGACCATAACTGATATCCACGGCTTCCTTCTTCCACTATTCATTCCGAGTGAACTCTGTCTGCAGGCATTCTGTGCTGTTCATGCTCGCAGATAAAGCAAATCCATATCCTGAATATTTGTCTATTTTAATGAGGATAAATCTCTGCTCCCTCAATGATGGAAAGTCAGATACAATCAACCTGTCACCCAGTGGCTGGCTGGTGCCCCTAGGCACTCAATGTTGATTTCTCATTGACTAAGAACTCAGCGGTAGTACTAGCCAGTCAACCTTAGAAAGAAGTCCATGTTGTGCCCACATAGCCTCTGTTGCTGCCACTGTGGCTACTCTTCATGGGCCCTCTGCATATGCACTAGGGGAGACAGGAGAAAGGCTAACTGACATCCACAGAGTGTATAATTCTGTCCACCTGACTATTAAGAGAAATAGATGCTCTATGGTGGGCATTCAGATGGGGCATGAATTTCTTCAGGATCTCCCCTTTTTGAAAAGTCCCTCCTCACACCACTCCCTCAAAATTCCTTGTCACCAGTCTTCCAATCTTGTTTCTACTAAGTCCCTGACCATATAGTTGAACCATGAGCAACTGCCCATGGCCCATTATACATCTTTACTGCTGGCATCTCTCATTTCAGATACACTATACAAATCACATCTACTATTCAAAATTCTGCCTACTGGGAGAATTTTCCTTCTCCACTGCCCTTTACAATGAGGAGGGTTGTAGTGCTATAGCTATCCACTTTTGAATTTGTTGTTTAGTCGCTCAGTCATGTCTGACTCTTTGTGACCCCACGGACTGCAGCATGCCAGACTTCTCTGTCCTTCACTATCTCCCAGTTTGCTCAAACTCACGTCCATTGAATCTAAGATGTCATCCAACCATCTCATCCTCTCCCACCTCCTTCTCTTCTTGCTCTCAATCTTTCCTAGCATCAAGGTCTTTTCTAATGAGTCAGCTCATCACATGAGATGGCCAAAGTATTTGAGCTTCCACTTCAGAATCAGTCCTTCCAATGAATATTCAGGACTGATTTCCTTTAGGATGGACTGGTTGGATCTCTTTGAAGTCCAAGGGACTCTCAAGAGTCTTCTCCAACACCACAGTTCAAAAGCATCAATTTTTCAGCACTCAACCTTCTTTATGGTCCAACTCTCACATCCATACATGACGACTGGACCTTTGACTAGATGCACCTTTGTTGGCAAGTAACGTCTCTGCTTTTTAATATGCTGTCTAGGTTTGTCATAGCTTTTCTTCCAAGGAGCAAGCGTCTTTTAATTTTATGGCTGTAGTCACCATCTGCAGTGATTCTGGAGCCTAAGAAAATAAAGTCTCTCACTGTATCCATTGTTTCCCCATTTATTTGCCATGAAGTGATGGGACTGGATGCCATGATCTTAGTTTTTGAATGCTAAGTTTTAAGCCAGCTTTTTTATTCCCTCTTCCACCTTCATCAAGGGGCTCCTTAGTCCTTCTTGGCTTTCTGCCATAGGGGTGGTATCATCTGCATATCTGAGATTATTGATATTTCTCCCAGAAAACTTGATTCCAACTTTAGCTTTATCCAGCCCAGCATTTCACATGATGTACTCTGCATATAAGTTAAATAAGCAGGGTGACAATATACAGCCTTGACATACTCCTTTCCCAATTTTAAACCAGTCCACTTTTCCATGTCCAGTTCTAACTGTTGCTTCTTGACCTGCATACAGGTTTCTTAGGATGCAGGTAAAATGGTCTGGTATTCCCAACTCTTAAAGAATTTTCCACAGTTTGTTGTGATCCACACAGTCAAAGGCTTTAGCGTAGCCAATAAAGCAGAAGTAGATGTTTTTCTGGAATTCTCTTGCTGGGTATCAGCTCTTGAATGGTACGTGCATATTCTGCAGACTCCTCTGTAACCCAGGCTTGAGGAATACAATAGGAGCTGCTATCAAAGGAGTCCGAGTCATTTGCTCACACAGTTTACTTGTACTTTCCAAATCTGTGCAAGCTCTGTCCCTTACATACTACTGAGGCTGAGGGCTAGGCCTCCCCACCAAATATGCCTCAGTGGCATATTATTTTGGATTAAAGTTACTTATGAAACATCCAGGCTTCCCTGGTAGCTCAGACGGTAAAGAACCTGCCTGCAATGCAGGAGACCCAGGTTTGATCCCTTCGACCCTCCTGTATCCCAGAAAGCAGGAAATAACTCTCATGTGAATGGGTGCATGTTCTCCATCTGTAGGTAGAGGACACTCTGTTGCCAGAGACATGGCATCTGGGGCCAAGAAACCTGTATTAAACATACACACACACTTTGTTACTTCTTTAATTTACTACTACAGCCCAAATTGTTTAGATTCTTTACTAATCAAGCACTCAAAGCCTAAGTTTCTTTGTCCTGTCAATTCCTCACAAATTTTACTGCTTCTTTGTGTAAAAAGTATAAAAGATGCCTACTCTGGCCACTTCTTAGGTCCCATCTTCTATGAGAACTCTGTGTGCATGAATTAAAAGTTGTTTCTTTTATTACTGTTAGTCTCTCATATCAATTTTATTATTAGTCTAGTCACAGGAACTCGGGAGGAGCAGAGGAGGACATTTCCCTCTCCCTGACAATACCATTTCCACTTGATGACAGATTGTTGCTGAAAATGGCCAACTTCATGGCAAGGTAACTCAGACAACACTCAGTTAATGATGAGAAGTCTGGTCCATATGATAAACTGACACCCTACGTTCATGTATTCAGGATCTACCTGGTAGCACACCGAAAAGTGTTTCAAAGGCTGTGTGTCAAAGGGTGAAGAGTTAGCTGAAGAAGTCAGGGGTTTACTTCAGTATCTCAGAAATCTGCGCTGTGATTCTGCTCTCGGTGCTTGTCAGAGGCTCTGTACAGCCTCTCCATTTCCTGTAGACACTCAGAAAATCATTGACTCTGCTAGGTCACACAGCCAGATTGGGAGCACAGTATGCATGTGTCCTGAACTTGCTGCACAGACTTTTCTTGCTCTGATCGTCTTTCAAAACTAGCAGCATTATAGGTTACTCTGGAGATAGGCTGAAGTGGCATATTCAAATGTAGTACATGTTGCCTCAAAATCCAGAAAGGCCTTTTGGGCACAGTGACCACTGAATATCCAGAAATGTTACTTAAGTGCTATTGAATTTTTGTGGGGTTGAATTATCAATATTACCCTCTGGTTCTCATATACTTTACTAAGTACCCAGTACTTCCTGCTCATTGGATACAATCAACAAAATAGCATCAAGAGTAGACCAGTGTGATGTTCTGTGGAATGTTGGGATGGTTAAGATTTCTAGCACAGAAGGACTAATCTGACCCTGAGGCAAAACTGTGATAATATATGGTTGGCCCTGCTAAACAAAAGCAAACTGCTTTTGGTAGTCCTGGTGAAGTCATCATATCAGTAGGTACACACCAAAAGCCAGGGGCTGTGCTGATTTGATCAAGTAAAGATACTACATCTGGGTCAGCAACTACAGCTGCTCCTTGGACAACATGGGTTTGAAATGAATGAGTCCACTTATACATGTATGTTTTCAATAGTAAATACTATAGCATTATGCAGTCTGAGGTTTTTTGAATCTGGGGACGCAGAACTGCCAATACAGAGAAACTACACAGTTGGAGGGCTGACTATAAATTATATTCAGATTTTTAACTGTTTGGAGGGTTGCTGCCCCTACCTGCATATTGTCCAAAGGTCAGCTGTGCATGTGGAATCAGCCAACGATTAGATTTATGGTAGTCCAGTCATTCTCTAAGGTCTATCCAACTTTTGCACAGGCCAAATAAGTAAGGTAAATGGAGATGTGACAAATATCACTAGTCTTATTTCAAATCTTGATGGTGGCATTAATCTCAACAATTTCCTCTGGGATATGGCATTGCTTCTGATCTACTGTCTTACAAAGGAGAAGTTTTAAGGTCTTCCACTTAGGTCCCCTACCATAGTGGTCCTGGATCCGTGATTTAGAAAGCTAATATAGTTATCTCGTATATCTATTCCAATTATACTTTGAGAAACTGGGGAAATAAGATCCACAGAGTGGATCTTCTGACCATCTGAGCACACTGCGAATCAGGCTTGAGCTAAGACTCCATCTATTCCATGGCCATTCTAAGTCCCCATTTTGACTGGTGGACCACAAGGATATTTTCGGTCCTCAGGAATGAAGGGTGAAAGGTATGATTATTTCCTTTTCCTCAAAATGCAGTTTAACAAATGGCTACAGGTTCCTTTGGGAAAGGCTTAGAGGAAGGTTTATGGTATACGCTTGAGGCAGTGGCACAGTGTTCTTCCTCAAGGGGAACAGGCCACCACTTCAATCAAATCACTCTCAACTTGGGAACTGACTTAGGTTTGGAAACTGGATGAAAGGTCATGACTGTCAACTGCGGCCACTAAAGCTTTTTGCTACCAGATCTAGAGCTTCTCCTGTGAAATACACAAAATGCCAGAAGTCTGTTGATGACTTTACCCACAAAACCATTTGAGGTTTTGGCCCCATCTGAGGGGCCAGTGCCTTCTGACTATACCTATGTCCCTACTTTCCTTTATTGCACAGGTAAGCTGATTCATCCTTGGTGGTGAAATGCTGCCACTTGGTTCCTGCTGCTATAGGATTCCACCATCTCCACTGCAATCAGGAAGCCAATCTCGATGGGTTACTAAAGATAGCAACTATAGATTTTTTCAACAATGCAGTGGCTCCTTCATTGTTTTTTTCTCAATATCTTAGTGAAGAAGTGTGCATGGGGCCTTGTCATGGAATACCATTGGAAGATGGGTGTGCAAGTTGCATACAATAAATCCAATCAAACATTCCATTTTGGGGTCCAAAACTCACAAGTTGCAGATATATGCCTGTCCACTCACTCTCCTTTTGAGGTCTCAGAGTATTAAGAAATAGGGGAGAAGTGAAGACTGCTTGCTCAAGTCTTTATCCCTTTGCATTCATCTTCCTACAGGTTTATGCACAACTCATTTAGTAAATACTTGCTCTCAAACTTTCAACTTCCATTCCTCTCTAGCAAGTGTCAGCAAACTCTCTGGAAAGGGCAAAACAGCAAATATTTTTTGCGCTGTGGGCCGTATCGCCTGTATTGCAACTCCTCAACTCTATTTTTGCAGTGCAAAAGCAGCTATAGACAATATATAAATAAAAGGGCATACCTGGTTCTAATAAAATTTTCTCTACAAAAACAGGTGGTAGACTGAATTTGGCCCAAGGGCTGTAGTTTGTCAAGCCCTTAGTCTAGAAATTAAAAAAAATCTTCCACTCAGCATTTATATATTTCCCTTACTTACCCCATTTCCATTAGCTAACACATCCCCAGATATAAAAGAACAAAATAAATTCTCCATAAATCCATAACATTATTTGTTTTGATTATGCATAAAAGCAATGTTTTCCTTTAAGATTAGGCCAGACATGTGCCTAATTTGAAGCACATGATATCCCTCCACTGATTCAGTTACCATTTGAAATTTCTGCATCCTATGGTTAAAGTATGAAAAAAACCCTTTTAATGTATGTTTCAGTTGGAAATAAAACAATGTCAGCCTAAACATTAATTCTTCTTTCAACAGATGACCTCAAGTAGGGTAAGTTTTGTCAGGACGGTATCACACACTGAGGCCTATGAAACACAAGTTGAATGCCAAGCTCCATGTAGAGAAGGATTGCCATTTCCTTCTCCAGGGGATCTTCCCGACCCAGGGATTGAACCCAGGTCTCCCGCATTGTAGGCAGATGCTTTTACCGTCTGAGCCACCAGGGAAGTCCATGTAGAGAAGGGTAGAGAAGGGAGGGGTACCTAATTCTGTGGGATCTGTATTAACACTTAAACCTTCAGGCAAAGGGAAGAGGCTTTAATGGATTTTAAGCAGGGTGATGAACTAATCAGAACTGAAATTTAAAATTATTGCTCTTGAAGCTGTGATGAATATGGATTTCCCCACCCCTACCCCCCACCCCGAGGGTAGATGGTTGGGAAAGCCAGAGAGGAGGCTGAAGGCAATTAGGAGACTAGTCAAAGTAATCCAGGTGACAGCAGAAGAGGTGTGGAAGCTCAGGATATGATTTGGAAATAAGAGTTAGCTGAACTCAACAAATAAGTCAGCATGGAGGCTGGGAAGGTTGTTAAGCTGTGACGTGTGTTCAAGATAGGTTCTTGACTTGCTGAAAAAGACCACTTAATGACATACTTGGGCTTCCCTGGTGGTTCAGTGGTAAAGAATCTGCCTGCAATGCAGGAGATGCAGATTCAATCCCTGGGTCAGGAAGATCCTCTGAGGAAGGAAATGGCAATCCACTCCAGTATTCTTGCCTGGGAAATCCCATGGACAGAGGAACCGGCAGGCTACAGTCCATGGGGGTCACAAAAAAGTTGGACACAACTAAATGACTAAAAAATAACAACATAATCTCTGCTCTGGATTACTTCAGGGGTAGACCTGGAGCTAAAATAATAGAGCAAGAAGACATGAACACTAAAGGAAGTGATGACAAAGTTCAAAAAGATGGGTCATAGCTGAAAAAACAAATGTCATGGTCAAAAGCTCAAAGAAAACAATTTGCATTAGAAACCCTCTCTGCCCTATTAATTGTTCTCCAGAAGGGCCCACTTATTACCAGTATTATACACTTATTCTTTTACCCTTTATTCTTATCCCATTTGATGCAGAATCATCAAACATGTAAGGTCTCATACTACCCAAGTCTCCATCAAAGTATCAACCAAGTATGAGAATAACTTCTAGAAATTTATCCCACACATTAGTTAATACTCAAGTGAAACGACAACCTGTAAAGCTTTTACATGAAAGCATTCTTTTTTTTTTAATTTCTATTAAAGTTTCTATTATGGAAAATTCTAAAATATATAAAAGTAAAAAGAAAAGAGAACAGCTTCCATGTTTGTTGTTGTTGTTTAGTTGCTAAGTCATGTCTGACTCTTTGCAACCCCATGAACTGTAGCCCACCTGGCTCCTCTGTCCATTGGATTTTCCAGGCAAGAATATTGGAGTGGGTCGCCATTTTCTTCCCCAGGGTAAAGCATTCTTTTTAATATCAAAAGGTTGAAACAGCCTACAACTCTACCAAAAGGGAACTAGATAAATAAATAATGATAGAGTCATATGATGGAATAGTAAGCAAAGTTAAAAACAAAGAAGCAACTTTATATGCTGATATGATGTTAGTTCCACAATATAGTTAAATGGAAAAAAAAAAAGCAAAATTTATTTGCATTTCAAAAACAGAGAAAATATACACATATTGTTTTTATTATTTTTTTAAAAAAAGGAAAAGTATTAGTTGCCTCCAGAGAGGAAAACTGGGTATTAGAGGACACAGTGAAAGGAAAAGGGCTACTGGATGTTGGGGAGGTTCCATCCAAATTAGGGGGCACAAAAACAACAGAAGTCATGGTGTCTAATAAATACGAACTCTGTCAGAAATGTCAGCACAGAAAAATCCCAAACAATCGCTACGGAACAGGACTAGGAAGCAACAGTCCAAACAGAAACAAGAAGACAGAGAGTTCTAGGAAGGGACCCATGAATTTGATAGGTTTGATTAGGTGAAAAAAACTTACTGAGACAGTGTTGGATTATACAGAAAATCATATATGGAAAAACTAAGCAGGTTCTTTTTTCTTAAGCGAGTTTATGATTAACTCAAAGATTTTTTAAAATTCTACAAGTAAGGAAGCATGTTCATAATAGACTTGCTTGGCTCAGTGGTGAGCAAGATTTCACAATAACAAATACATACTAAAATGCCAACAAAATGTGAGAGTATACTGTGACATCTATTGGGAAGTCAAGGTAGGGAGCACAATGAGTATGTGTGTGAAAAAGCTTAATATGTATCTACCATATGGGCAGTCAGTAGGTAATGTCAAATAATACATTAAGAAATAGCAATATAAGCATATTATTTCAAAAGGTAAAAATGGGAAGAAACATCTAAAAGAGGTGAAAGTGTGATTGCCTTTTCATAGCAGGATTAGGGGAGATGAGGGTTGAGAGGATTTCTGTTGCTACTGCAGAATCTTTAATAATCCTACTTAGTCTCATTTACATATAAGTCAGGGGAAGTATAGGATTTGGAATGAGACTACTTAGATTTGAATCTTGGCTCTGACATTTCACTAGCCTTGTACATAGAGGCAAATTACTTACTCTTCAATTTTCCTATCTCTAAATTAGGGGGGGGGGAAGCATGCACTTCATAGAGCAGCTTTGAAAATTAAACAATTAATTCATGTAAGTTCCTAAAATATGCCCGGCACATAACTGCTCAATAGTAAAATAGTAACTGATGGCTAAAACTTATTAAGACAATAAATATTAACTACTGTTATTTGGTAAAAATATAAAGGCAGTAAGAACTAAAATATATTTTTTAAATATACGAGTCACATACTAAAGTCTGCTCCTATTGTGAGGAAAGTTTGATTTTATTTAAGGTAATATTCCCAGGTATTAAGTAGGAATTTACCTCTTTGGGCTTCAGTCTTCACTTTAATCCATAGCTGGAGGTGGGGAAAAAGACCCGTGAAAAATTCCAGTTACAGTAAGAGCTTAAATTGGAATCGGAAGGTAAGTTTTAGCTAGATAGGCTGAAAGGGGAAGGAGAGTTCCAGGCAGAAAGAATGACACGAAGACCTAAAGGCAGGAGGAACCTGGCAAAAAAAAAAAAAAAAAAAAAAAGGAAAAAAGGCTAGTAGAGCTAGAACAATAAAGGACACGCACAATAAAGGACAGAAATGGTATGGATCTAGCAGAAGCAGAAGATATTAAGAAGAGGTGGCAAGAATACACAGAAGATTAGGGCAGAAATAAATGCAAAAGAAACTAAAGAGACCATAGCAAAAATCAACAAAGCTAAAAGCTGGTTTTTTGAAAAAATAAACAAAATTGACAAACCATTAGCAAGACTCATTAAGAAACAAAGAGAGAAGAACCAAAATAACAAAATTAGAAATGAAAATGGAGAGATCGCAACAGACAACACTGAAATACAAAGGATCATAAGAGACTACTACCAGCAGCTCTATGTCAATAAAATGGACAACTTGGATGAAATGGACAAATTCTTATAAAAGTATAACTTTCCAAAACTGAACCAGGAAGAAATAGAAGATCTTAACAGACCCATCACAAGCAAGGAAATCGAAACTGTAATCAAAAATCTTCCAGCAAACAAAAGCCCAGGACCAGATGGCTTCACAGCTGAATTCTACCAAAAACTTAGAGAAGAGCTAACACCTATCTTACTCAAACTCTTCCAGAAAGTTGCAGAAGAAGGTAAACTTCCAAACTCATTCTATGAGGCCACCATCACCCTAATTCCAAAACCAGGCAAAGATGCCACAAAAAAAGAAAACTACAGGCCAATATCACTGATGAACATAGATGCAAAAATCCTTAACAAAATTCTAGCAAACAGAATCCAACAACATATTAAAAAAAATCATACACCATGACCAAGTGGGCTTTATCCCAGGAATGCAAGGATTCTTTAATATCCGCAAATCAATCAATGTAATACACCACATTAACAAATTGAAAGATAAAAACCATATGATTATCTCAATAGATGCAGAGAAAGCCTTTGACAAAATTCAACACTCATTTATGATTAAAACTCTCCAAAAAGCAGGAATAGAAGGAACATACCTCAACATAATAAAAGCTATATATGACAAACCCACAGCAAGCATCACCCTCAATGGTGAAAAATTGAAAGCATTTCCCCTGAAATCAGGAACAAGACAAGGGTGCCCACTCTCACCACTACTATTCAACATAGTGTTGGAAGTTTTGGCCACAGCAATCAGACCAGAAAAAGAAGTAAAAGGAATCCAGATAGGAAAAGAAGAAGTGAAACTCTCGCTGTTTGCAGATGACATGATCCTCTACATACAAAACCCTAATGACTCTACCAGAAAATTACTAGAGCTAATCAACGAATATAGTAAAGTTGCAGGATATAAAATTAACACACAGAAATCCCTTGCATTCCTATATACTAACACTGAAAAAACAGAAAGAGAAATTAAGGAAACAATACCATTCACCATTGCAACAAAAAGAATAAAATACTTAGGAGTATATCTACCTAAAGAAACAAAAGACCTATACATAGAAAACTATAAAACACTGATGAAAGAAATCAAAGAGGACACAAACAGATGGAGAAACATACCGTGTTCATGGACTGGAAGAATCAATATTGTCAAAATGGCTATTCTACCAAAAGCAATCTATAGATTCAATGCAATCCCTATCAAGCTACCAACGGTATTTTTCACAGAACTAGACCAAAGAATTTCACAATTTGTATGGAAATACAAAAAACCTCGAATAGCCAAAGTAATCTTGAGAAAGAAGAATGGAACTGGAGGAATCAACCTGCCTGACTTCAGACTCTACCACAAAGCCACAGTCATCAAGACAGTATGGTACTGGCACAAAGACAGAAATATAGATCAATGGAACAGAACAGAAAGCCCAGAGATAAATCCACGAACCTATGGACACCTTATCTTTGACAAAGGAGGCAAGGATATACAATGGAAAAAAGACAACCTCTTTAACAAGTGGTGCTGGGAAAACTGGTCAACCACTTGTAAAAGAATGAAACTAGAACACTTTCTAACACCATACACAAAAATAAACTCAAAATGGATTAAAGATCTAAATGTAAGACCAGAAACTATAAAACTCCTAGAGGAGAACATAGGCAAAACACTCTCCGACATAAATCACAGCAAGATCCTCTATGACCCACCTCCCAGAATATTGGAAATAAAAGCAAAAATAAACAAATGGGACCTAATGAAACTTAAAAGCTTTTGCACACAAAGGAAACTATAAATAAGGTGAAAAGACAGCCCTCAGATTGGGAGAAAATAATAGCAAATGAAGAAACAGACAAAGGATTAATCTCAAAAATATACAAGCAACTCTTGAAGCTCAATTCCAGAAAAATAAATGACCCAATCAAAAAATGGGCCAAAGAACTAAACAGACATTTCTCCAAAGAAGACATACAGATGGCTAACAAACACATGAAAAGATGCTCAACATCACTCATTATCAAAGAAATGCAAATCAAAACCACAATGAGGTACCATTACATGCCAGTCAGGATGGCTGCTATCCAAAAGTCTACAAGCAATAAATGCTGGAGAGGGTGTGGAGAAAAGGGAACCCTCTTACACTGTTGGTGGGAATGCAAACTAGTACAGCCGCTATGGAAAACAGTGTGGAGATTTCTTAAAAAACTGGAAACAGAACTGTCATACGACCCAGCAATCCCACTTCTGGGCATACACACTGAGGAAGCCAGATCTGAAAGAGATACGTGCACCCCAATGTTCATCGCAGCACTGTTTACAATAGCCAGGACATGGAAGCAACCTAGATGCCCATCAGCAGATGAATGGATAAGGAAGCTGTGGTACATTTCCATGGAATATTACTCAGCCATTAAAAAGAATTCATTTGAACCAGTTCTAATGAGATGGATAAAACTGGAGCCCCTTATACAGAGTGAAGTAAGCCAGAAAGATAAAGAACATTACTAACACATATATATGGAATTTAGAAAGATGGTAATGATAACCCTATATGCAAAACAGAAAAAGAGACACAGAAGTACAGAACAGACTTTTGAACTCTGTGGGAGAAGGTGAGGGTGGGATGTTTCGAAAGAACAGCATGTATATTATCTATGGTGAAACAGATCACCAGCCCAGGTTGGATGCATGAGACAAGTGCTCGGGCCTGGTGCACTGGGAAGACCCAGAGGAATTGGGTGGAGAGGGAGGTGGGAGGGGGAATCGGGATGGGGAATATATGTAACTCCATGGCTGATTCATGTCAATGTATGACAAAACCCACTGAAATATTGTGAAGCAATTAACCTCCAACTAATAAAAAAATAAATAAATAAATACATCCTAAAAAAAAAAAAGAATACACAGAAGAACTATACAAAAAAGATCTTCACGACCCAGATAATCACGATGATGTGATCACTCACCTAGAGCCAGACATCCTGGAATGTGAAGTCAAGTGGGCCTTAGGAAGCATCACTAAGAAAAAAAACTAGTGGCTGTGAAGGAATTCCAGTTGAGCTATTTCAAATCCTCAAAGATGATGCTGTTAAAATGCTGCACTCAATATGCCAGCAAATTTGGAAAACTCAGCAGTGGCCACAGGACTGGAAAAGGTCAGTTCAAATACCAAAGAAAGGCAATAACAAAGAATATTCAAACTACCGCACAATTGCACTCATCTCACATGCTAGCAAAGTAATGCTCAAAATTCTCCCAGCCAGGCTTCAACAGTACGTGAACCGTGAACTTCCAGATTTTCAAGCTGGATTTAGAAAAGGCAGAGGAACCAGAGATCAAATTGCCAACATCTATTGGATCATCAAAAAAACAAGAGAGTTCCAGAAACACATCTACTTCTGCTTTACTGACTATGCCAAAGCCTTTGACTGTGTGGATCACAACAAACTGTGGAAAATTCTTAAAGAATTGGAAATACCAGACCACTTTACCTGCCTCCTAAGAAACCTGTATGCAGGTCAAGAAGCAACAGTTAGAACCAGACAAAGAACAATGGACTGGTTCAAAATTGGAAAAGGAGTATGTCAAGGCTGTATACTGTCACCCTGTTTATTTAACTTATATGCAGAGTACATCATGCAAAATGCTGGGCTGTATAAAGTTAAAGTTGGAATCAAGTTTTCTGGGAGAAATATCAATAACCTCAGATATGCAGATGACACCACCCTTATGACAGAAAGCATGGGAGAAGATGGGAGAAGAGGATGACAAAGGATGAGATGGTTGGACGGCATCACCGACTCAATGGACATGAGTTTGAACAAGTTCTGGGAGTTGATGGACAGGGAAGCCTGGCGTGTTGCAGTCCATGGGGTCACAAAGAGTCAGACACGACTGAGTGACTAAACTGAAATGAGAGCCTGAGCAGAGAGTGATGATGAGAGAGATGTGCTCTAGGCAGGAACTAAATCAAGCCAGGTCTTTAGGCCATCTTAAGGAGATTGACTTATCCTGAGGCAATGAAAGGCTTTAAGCAGCAGGGCAAGAAGACCAATATTCTGAGAAGATCCCTCTAGGTACCCTGAGAAGGAGCTACTAGAAAGAAGTTCACAGAGGCAACAGGGAGGACATTGCAAAAGTTCAGCCAAGAGATGCTAGTGCTAGGAATAGAGAAAAGTAGATGGATTTGAGAAATATTTATTTAAGAGGTAAAACCGACAGAACTTGGTGAAGGGAGACTTCCAGGAAGGAATCTTTCATCTTTTTTTTTTTTTCCCTCAGTTCAGTTCAGTCGCTCAGTCATGTCCAACTCTTTGCAACCCCATGAACTGCAGCACGCCAGGCCTCCCTGTCCGTCACCAACTCGTGGAGTCCACCCAAACCCATGTCCATCCAGTCGGTGATGCCATCCAATCATCTCATCCTGCCTTCAATCTTTCCCAAAATCAGGGTCTTTTCCAATGAGTCAGCTCTTCGCATCAGGTGGCCAAAGTACCGGAGTTTCAGCTTCAACATCAGTCCTTCCAATGAACACCCAGGACTGATCTCCTTTAGGATGGACTGGTTGGATCTCCTTGCAGTCCAAGGGACTCTCAAGAGTCTTCTCCAACACCACAGTTCAAAAGCATCAATTCTTCAGCACTCAGCTTTATAGTCCAACTCTCACATCCATACATGACCACTGGAAAAACCATAGCCTTGACTAGACGAACCTTTGTTGACAAAGTGATGTCTCTGCTGTTTAATATGCTATCTAGGTTGGTCATAACTTTCCTTCCAAGGAGTGCTTACTCCTTTTAATTTCATGGCTGGTCTAGTCTAATTACATTATACTCTTTACTTGAAAGCTGATCTAAACTTCTCACCAATACAAATGTACTCAATTGTAGAATATTTGCAAACAAAAGCTGCAAGGCATTTCAATCACAAAATTAACTTTTCACTTCTAAATGGTAAAACCCAGATCTTGGAACAGAACCAAAACACACAAAAATAACACTGAATTCAAAGAAATCAGATGGAAATAATAGCAATATAAATTAAATATCCTAATTAAGTATATTTCCTACTTCCCAATTTCTTCAATGTCTATTAAAAAAAGCAAATATACTTCGTGCCCAATGCCTCTCTCTCCTTTCTGTGCCATTTTTACTCCAAGATTATTATTCCATAATGGTTTAAGTGGAAAGAGAAATTTTACATGTTTTGCAAATAATTTATTAATAAAACTGTGTGTGAGTTCACAGGTGAGCCAGCAGACTATATTATGTCTCATATATAAGTCACATGATAAAAAGACACCTCACCCAGCTCAGGTGTATGTGGAGGTATGTTGGTCAGGGTGTGCAGTACCCTAAATGAGGTGAGACCTCAGCTGACTCCTAAGAATCAGAAAAAGTTATAGAGGTAAACATTAGAGGGAAGGTGCTCTGAGCAGTGCAGAGAACAAAAACAAACAAACAAAACCGATGACATCTGTTGCTGAAATAAAAAATTCTGAGTATAAATCCATAGTTAAATGAGGGTCATATTTGGTGGGGCCATTTTAAGGGCCATAGATTCTCTATCCTGTGAGCTGTGAAAAGTCATTACCTGACTTGAAGCAGAGCAGAGAGAAGTTCAGGTTTATAATTTTAAAGAGATTAGCACCTCAGGGTTCTTCTGAGGATGGATTTGAGCTTAACACTATCCATCGAGATATCAGGTGGCAGGTGACTATGGTACCCAAGACAAAAGGTGATAAGACCCTGAACTAGAGCAATAGAAGTAGGAGAGGAATTTGTGAAAAAAGAAGGTGGAAAAGCTTAAAGAGATTCAGTATTCTGATAGTTCTAGAAGCTAAAATGAGAGTAAAAAATGACCTTTGGATTTCTGGCATGACATCTGGATGGTGATACAGATCAATAACCCCTTCTCCAAAATCCCAGGAGCCTAATATGTCTCAAAAATCGAGACATTTTGGATGTTAGAAAGGAGATGTGGTTTACATACCCAATATAACAGAGTGTCCCCCAGCAGCACTGGAATGGTACCATGTAGTCAAACACAGAGGGGCTTCCCAGGTGGAGCGAGTGGTAAAGAATCTGCCTGCCTATGCAGGAGACGTAAGAGAGGAGGGCTTAATCCCCGGGTCAGGAAGATCCCCTGGAAAAGGGCCTGTCAACCCACTCCAGTATTCTTTCCTGGAGAATCCCACGGACAGAGGAGCCTAGAGGGCTAAGTCCACAGGGTCGCACAGAGTCGGACAGGACTGAAGTGACTTAGCACACACATAATCAAGCATAGAACTATTTCTTCAGCCAGACACATCCACCAAGCAGAGTGATGATAATCGGCGTCCTGACAATTCACTCAGGTTACACAGCAAATGCATTGAATTCTACTGACAAATGAGTTAACCAAAAAAATTTTTTTAACAGAGATTCTTTTGGTTTTGGAATTGTGGATAAGATACAGTAAATGTGAAGTAATTAACCTCCAACTAATAAAATAAATAAATAAAAAAAATTAAAAAAAAAAAAAGATACAGTAAATGTACTAATGCTCATAAAGAAGATACAGGAAGTAAAAGAGGTTGTCTTTTGTTGTTGCTGCTGCTGTTTTGATGGGATGAAGGTTCTGGTTTACACATGTATAATCTCAGGTAATTATGACATCTCAAAGATGTCCAGCAGGCAATGGTATAGATGAGATGAAAAAACTAGTTTGGACAGTTTGAAACTGAAACAATTATAGGGGAAAAATGTATACTTGGGAAAATAATCTCTGTTTAGTGCCAAAAATATGAGGCCAACCCAGAGAATGACTGAAGATTTCATCTAATTGCTAGTAGTCACTAATGACCTAGAATTCAGAGTCCTACTTGTCTCTGCTTTGCCATAAGTTAATGCATGTTGGTCTTTTGTCTTTACTGGCACTGATTTGAATTCATTGCTGCTATTGGCCCCATATTGTGTTTTGATTATTCAAATTATATCAAACTAATCATTCTGATCCTAAATAGATGCATAGATAGGTGATTAAAAATATTTCTTTCTCAATATGATTTTACAGTCATAAAAGATCTGGCATAAAAATATATTTTTATATTCTATGGACCAAAAAGTTAAATATGTCTGAAGATGATCTGGGCATTAATCATTTCTAAAATCTTAAAACAGTAATTTTGCTTTTGGAGAAAGATTCCTTTTACCAGGAATCTGAAGGCAGGTTAAAATTAAAAGCTTCTATGGAAGGCTTAATCATCCAATCAGAACTTCCAAGCCTACATCCCTACAGGTCCTTTAGGGATCAAATCAAATTTCTCAATTTCCCAAACTAGTCTTTGCGGGGGTGGGAAAATGGTATAATTTCTACAATATGTCTTATATTTGTTTCATAGTAAAAGGAAAATATATGTTAACAAACTACAAACCAAAGAATAAACTTGCCAGTTTACTATAATAATTTTTTTCAGACTCCACCCAGCATATAACTCAGCCATAAATGTTAGCACTTAGAGCAGGACAGAATTCTTTTTCTCTCTCAAGCTTTCATTTGATAATAGTTACCACCGAAATCCCTTCAGAAAAACCTTTCCAGTTTTTCCTGTCCCCAAACATACCACAATATACTGAGAACCCATTTAAGATACAATGATGTACAATAAGGTTTCATGCAGTTCCTAATGTTTGAGAGATTTGGTCTAGCACCAGGTCCTAGAGCCTCTAGTCATCCAATAAATGTTTCAAAAGGATTACAGTATAATTTTATACATTTTTAAAAGTACAGTTTGATTTTCTTCCCCATGAATGTGTGTGCATGAGACACAAACTGCTAGAAAAATCAGCCTTAAAAAAATGTAAATTCAATAGGACATCACTATTTTTATTGTAGGTTCCAGTCCATCTGTGCCCATAAAATCAATGCAGTGTTTTAAGACCAATATTTTTTAAAGTAAATAATAGAGAACATCCAGTTGTAAGGTTAAGTACTGCCTTGTAAACCTTGCTTCATTTATATACACACATACTTCAGTCTATTGTATTGAAGAATAGAATGCAATTCTGAGGACTGCAGTCCAAAAAAAAAAAAAAGTTTTAAAAACACTGATGTTTTATTGGCTTAAAATAAAATACATTTTAAGCCAATATAATAAAAGATCAGAAGACTAAATTATGTTGTCCAAGTTGACTCAAAAAATTAAATGTGGCTCTGAAATACGAAGGAAGGATTAAAAATCTCAATGTCATCATCAATACACATGTGCCCACAGTGACAGAAAAGATTGACAGCCTCAGTCTCCCTGAAGTCAGGCATCATCTGGACAGTAGAAATTAGAGTAAATCAGAGCTGGACAAAGAACAACTGACTGTTCTGTAATTACAAAGGACTTACAAACTATATGAAAGACAGAAAGATAAACATCTTAAGACAAATGAGAAGGTGGGTAGTGAAAAGAAAAGATAACATGTGTCTTGAGTCAGGTCACTCAAATAAGGCCATGTCTACTATTAATTTGCTAGGTGAACTGAAGTTAGAATCTCTTCTCAGCTTCAGTTCATCACAAAATGGATGGGTTGGCTGGATATCCAAAGTGAGAAGGGGATCCTAAGAAGGGTAGGGCTAAAGGGATTCCTGACTTAAGTCCTCATTATCTTAATCTAGGGAAGTATTATTTTTTCTGTTTTACAGAGAGTTTAAATGAGACACAGTTACTCTAGATAATGCAGATATGTTACATTTCTCTCTAGAATTAAGAGTAAAGATAATCTAATAACATCTGGCCCAATAATCAATAAGATTAAATTAATAACATACACTCAGAGAGCAATGTGTGTGTGCTCAGTTGCTCAGTCCTGTCTGACCATGACCCTGCAGACTGTAGTCTGCCAAGCTCCTCTATCCTTGGGATTCCCAGGCACGAATACCTGAATGGGTTGCCATTTCCTTCTCCAGGGGATCTTTCCCACCCAGGGATCAAACTCTCATCTGCGCTTGCAGATAGATTCTTTACCACTGACCCACCTGTGAAGCCCCTCAGACAGAGCAATACCCATATCTAATTTTTAAACAGTATTTAGCACATATATTTCTCTGTATGGCGAGAACATTAAGAGGGAAGGTGAGGCTCTTTTATGAAAAGCAAAACGCACTGGTTAAAGCTATCATTAATAATAATCTCCTATTGTGCTGTGATTGAATTTTAACTTTAAGTGTCTTAAAAAAACCATTTGTGTTTCCTAAGGCATTTTATGTTAAGTGTTCAATTTAAACTATGTTTAAAAAATTAGCAAAGATAGAACTAAAAAAATCTAGACAGTGAGACAGTTTATTATTAAAATTTCTATGTAAAAATGCTAGTTAAAGCAATGCAAAAAGAAAGATGCTTGGTACAAACTGTTCAGAATGTTTCAACTAATACGTATGCTAGACTACAGATATTAAAAGTTAAATTTAAAGAAATTCATTTGTAGGGCATGATTTTAACCTTACATAGTTTAGCCACAAATTTAAAGAAAAATTTGCACAGTAAAAAAAAGCAATAGATTTCCCCACAACCAAAAATTCTCAAATAAAGGCAGCGACTTTAATTTTTTAATAATACAATTTGAATTAAAATGTCTTCAATATTGCAGCATAACTTCTATAGAAAATTATGTTCACTGTTCACTTGATAAGGTATTTTGAAAACCAGAAAAAGATTGGTAACTCCATGGAGTTCTTAAAACAGAAATAGTTATTTGATCAATTTTAAAATGAGGTGTTTGGATGAGTTTTTGAGAGAGAAGGAAGTGCTTTGATGGACTTTGAAAGAAAATAAAAATCTAAGGTAAGCACCGGTTTTACCTTCATTTCTTAGGCTTCAGAAAAGCCTAATTAGGCAGGGAAAGGAATTTGGGCCTGGCACACCCAGGCTCAGACGTGGCAGGTTCCTGAAACAAAGTTTTTTTGAACCTTTGAGTCATATGCCACAGGCAGACCAAACCCGCGATATGCAGGTTAAGTCAACAGGTCCTTTAACGAGATGGTGTGCGGTCGGTGAGTGGCAGTTGGATTTCCTCCTGACTCGAAGAAAATAACTTCTTGATCAAACCGGAAAGTGGGCGCAGCCTGGCTTAGGGAGCGCACCCGGAAAAGTGCAGAGACCAAACAGAGAGAGAGAGAAGGATGTCCGCGTCCCGACCACAGAGCGCCTTCCAAACCACTCGGAAACCATTCGAATGGCTCGGCGGCCGCGGTTTCCAGCTAGGACTGTCTGGGGTCGGGCTGGGAAAGTTGTCTGCCTAGTTCGGCTCTTCCCGCCGCGGGCTCGCCGCTCCGGCACCCGCACCCGGGCGGGAGGAGACCTGCAACCTGTTAGCCCGAGAGGAAGCGCGGCCGCCCGGCTCCCTGCCCTTCCCACCTCCCCACCCCACCCCCAGTCCGCGACCCTCAAAGGGACAGGCTCCGGGCCCCCGGGACTTCGGCCCGGGGCTGGATCTTCTGGAGCCTCCTTACAGGGGGCACCGCGGGTGCCAGGGTGACCCCCGGGGCGTCACCTCCCCCGGCCTCGGGCACCCCTTTCGCCCTCTCCCGAAGGGCAACTGAAACACCGCTCTCGAGACCATCTCCAACCGGCCACCGGGACCGTCCCGGTCTCCCCGCCACGTGAGCCTCTGCGTCCATCCGACCCCCCTCTCCCCACCTCCGATGCTGCCCAGGGTCAACGGGTCCCCCGCCGCGACCCTAGCGCCGGCCCGCCGACTCACCTGGCCGGTGGGCAGGGCAGGGCAGGGCAGGGCAGGGCAGGGCGGCGGGAAGCGGCGGCCCGGCGGGCGCTGGACGTGGGCCGGGCGCCAGGTGCAGGTGGCGGCGGCGGCGGCGACGGCTCCGGTTGCTGTCGCTACAGTTGCCGCTTAGTCCGGCTCCTCCTCCGCCGCCGCCTCCTGCCTTCCCGCTGGGCCTCCGGCGTTGCCAGGAGAGGCCGAACCGAGGCTCCGCTTCCTCTCGGAGTCTCCCAGGTGAGCTCCAGCCTGCGACGTCGGCAGGGGCGAGGCCCCCGCCCCGCGCCTGCGCGCCAGCCTCCCGCCCCGCCCAAGCCCTACCTGAGCGCTCCAGGTGAGGACCGAGGTCTGCGCGCGGGGCGAGGGCGCAGTCCCTGGCCGCGCGCAGCCGCCGCGCGGCTCCTCTGGCCGCGCGAGAGGCGAGGCTGGTTCTCCGCTCGGGGCGAGTCTCAGCCCGTCTACCCTGGGGAGTCCTGCGCTGACCTGATGTCAGGGGTCACCTTGTAACCAGAACAGAGTCTGAGTCCTTAGGGAACCAGAGGATCTAGATAGCCCTCAGACACCCTTCTCTTCCTCTGCGTTTTGCCAAAATGAAGGGGTGCGCTGTCCGGAGATCGGGGTACCCCGTGCCTCCGAGGACCACCTCCTGATAGTAGCAACGGTTGGCTCGTAGGGTTTCCACGAGCAGAGTTCAGCAACGTCTGTCACCACTTCGGTTCGTGAGCTATTGGGTGAGCTTCCTTCCCATGCAGTCTTGATTTCATCACTTGACTCACTTCAGCGCAGCTAGTGGTTTCCGTTTCTGCAAGGGCGCGCTCTGGTAGGGGCGCCTCACGTCCAAAGGAGGAGCCTCTGTCTTCCAAAGAAGAGCTTCTGGTATTTGGCAGAGCCTCGCGAATTTGGGGCGCGCCACTCCTTCCTGGGTTGCTATCGAAAGGCAAACCGATTGCCAGATGAGAGGGAAAACAGGGAGGGTAGAGAACAGCCCGCTGCGCTTGTTTGCAAAGACGCTGAGGTTTCCTAGAGAGGGCTTGCTGCTCCTGCAGTTTTGCTTAAACCCAACATCCACCGGGAAGTGAGAACCCAGACTCTAGAGAACTGGTGGGGTTTGCTGTTCATCCCAAGACCAAAAAAACCAGAAAAAATTTAAATCCTTCTATGATAGATACAACTTTCTGTTTCGTCTTCCTGCTGCTGTTCTGACAAGCATTGACACACCCGAAACCAGGACTTAAAATGACCTTTCTACCTTCCTATGAACTTATTTATTTAGCGCTATCTTGAATGTACATGGGAATATTAAGAGAAAAATAGCTGAAAATGTTTTAGTGGCATGCTTAATTACCTGGTGGCAGGTTTTTCCATAAAGTTCACCTGTGGCCTTCCTCCAGCATTTTGGCACATACTCTTATTGTTCCTATATATTGGTATATTAGTGTTATGTGTGACCTAAAGTAAAGGTTTACTTTATTTTACTAGGTTTACTTTACTAAAGTAAAGGTTTACTCACAAAAAGTCAGACATGACTGAGTGACTGAACTGAAAAGTAAAGGCTTAGACGTACTGGTTAGTACAGTATCAACAGGTGCAGTTTTAGGACTTGGTTAATCTAACATTGGTGTTAGCATCCACAGTACTATTTTATATTACACTCATAAATCGGGTTTAAAACTTTAGTTAGTTGTTTGTTTTGTATATTGTGGTTACCTGAAGCTGAAACTCCAATACTTTGGCCACCTGATGCGAAGAGCTGACTCATTTGAAAAGACCCTGATGCTGGGAAAGATTGAGGGCAGGAGGAGAAGGGGGTGAAAGAGGATGAGATAGTCGGATGGCATCACCGACTCAATGGTCGTGAGTTTGAGTAAACTCCGGGAGTTGGTGATGGACGGGGAGGCTTGGCGTGCTGCAGACCATGGGGTCGCAAAGAGTCGGACACGACTGAGCAACTGAACTGAACAGTTACCTTGCAAGCATCAAGAAACCATTATATGTTTATGACATATTAATATCAGTGTGTGTGTGTGTGTGCTAAGTTGCTTCAGCCATGTTTGACTCTTGGTGACCCTATGGACTGTAGCCTGCCAGGCTCCTCTGTCCAAAGGATTCTCCAGGCAAGAATACTGGAGTGGATGGCCATGTCCTCTTTCAGCGAATCTTCCCTGCCCAGGGATCAAACCCTTGTTTCTTTATGTCTTCTGAATTGGCAGGCAAGTTCTTTACCACTAGCACCACCTGGAAAGCCCCTTTTATATCAGTCAGTCAGTCAGTCAGTTCAGTACTTGCCTGTAATTTTTTAAGCTCTCCCTCTCTTCCCATAGAAATTCAGGAGCTACTTATGTGTATTACCATATCAATTTGATCATAGTTGTTGTTAGATCCAGGGCTAAAAACACTACCTAAATTTCACATCACCTAGCTCCTTTTTAAAAAAATTCTGCTACTTTCTTTGCTGTTTGCTTTTAAGCAGATATTAGAGTGTTAGCCTTTGGGAAATTTGGGAGAAATACGAAGCCAAGAAATTTGAACCCAGAAATTAATAAACTAAGAAATCCTAAACCAAGGAGTCTATGTTTCTTGTCTTGTACTCCTCATCCCTAAATGAGGCAGAAGCCAAAGACTACCAGATTTTTGATGTCCCACCAAGCAACAAGCAAGAATTTTCACTAACAGGACAGTATAAAGCAGATGAATATAGAAAAGCAACCTGGAATCCAAGGACTGAACTTTTTTGACAGCAATACTAGAAAAGTCAAATAGTAACTGCCAGGCTACTCTGTTCATGGATTTTTTCAGGCAAGAATACTGGGGTGGGTTGCCATTTCCTTCTCCAGTGGAACTTCCCCACCCAGGGATTGAACACTTATCTCCTGTACTCCAGCCAGTCTCCTCTATTACAGGCAGATTCTTTACTGACTGAGCCACCAGGGAAGCCAAAAGAGAAGCTAGGGGAGACCTATAAAAAGAGAGAACAAGCAAATAGGACCAAAATGCTGCATGAGTGAAAAAAGAACAGGAAAAATCAGAAAGGACTAAAAATTGATTATCACTTTTACAATGAAGACAAATCATTTAAATAAGGAAAGCAATCTTTCTTTGTCTGGCATAACTATTAGCATTACACATACTGTTTCATTTCATTCTGAAGCAAAGTCTTAAAATTAATGAAAGTTATTCCTTAACAATGAAATTAAAATGCTGCAGGCCCAGAGGAAAATATTGTTATGCTGAAATGTTTAATGTCCTAAATCCGATCAGACAAAGGGTTTTTGAAAGTATGTTATTCAAAATTATGGGATAAAGAATTTGTTTTATAAAGAGGAAATCAGTATTTCATCATAAAATAAAACCCAGGAGACTTAGTGTAGACATGCTTCTCAGAAACAAGCATATTTTATATATACATATATAAGCTTTTTTTTTTTTTTGGCTGCTCTATGAAGCAGGCCAGATCCCAGTTCCCTGACCAGGGATTGAACCTGCATCTCCTGAACCAGAAATGCTGAGTCCTAACCACTGGACCACCAGGGAAGTCCCAGAAACAAGCTTGTCTTAACACTACATGTTTGGCATAAAATGGCAGTTAAGATAGAAAACCAAGCAGATTTTACACAGGAAGGAAGGCAGACATTCTCTCACCTCCGCTCCCCTCTGCCACAGGAAAACACACACACACACACACACACACACACACACACACACACACACACAAGACTAACCACAAAATGCTCATTTATATGGGTTTAAAATAATACTCGGGCCTCCCTGGTGGTTCATCTGTAAAGAATCCACCTGCAATGCAGAAGACTGCCTGCAGTGCAGGAGATGTGGGTTCAATCCCTAGATTGGGAAGATCCCCTGGAGAAGGAAATGGCAACTCACTCCAGTATTCCGGCCTGGGGAGTCCCATGGAGAGAGAAGCCTGGTGGGCAACAGTCTGTGGGTTGCAAGAGTCGAACAGCACTTAGCAACTAAACCACTCCCAAAATAATACTCACTATTTAATAATTTCTGTTAATATATAAAGTAATGGCAAGACCAGTATCTGAAACTTAAGTGGTACTCAATAAATATTTGTTAAATTAATAAATAGATCCATTAAATATCATGAAAAAAAACAACAATAATCAGAGTGTCTTGAGCTGGGTACAAGCCCAAAAGAATGCTTTAACCAAATAATTTAGAGAAATAATTTAGGCAAGTAAGAGTAATGGACTAGGAATCTGAGGGACAAGTTTCCAATAACAGTAGTTACCAGTTATCACACAATTATATTTCAAAGGCACTATGCAAAGAAACTTATGCTTCTTTGAGTTACTTGTTTCTGGGCTTACATTTTCTTTTCCACAAAATAAGACAATGGTATAAAGTGATTGCCAAGTTCCTTCACACACTGATTCATGTAAATGCCATGAAAATTGTCAGGGGGAAAAATAAACCTCTAAAGGAAAAAAAATCGAAAACAAAAATGAAAACACATAAATTAATTAACTGAGACTGAAATTTTAATTCAAAAATTAATTATGTAATATAACTAGTGAAAATTGTTCAGATTCACTAAGTCCAACTCTAAGTGTTTTGGATTTGCTAACTGTTTAATTTTTGGTTATCCTGGGTTTAGCAACTTTAGTTTGAAACATACTGCCTGATTTAAACTTTAAAAACAGTTTTGCCTTGTGTGGAAACTGGAGTCTCCAGTTCAGGATCTCAAAATCAAAATGAGAGTTTTGACTCAAAGACTAAAAAGATTTAAATAATTTCTACTAAAAGAACTGAAAGGCTATGGATTTAAAAGGAGAATGGTGCTGGTATCATAGGGGAGAACCACAAATATGTGAGTGTTTTTTTAAAAATAGTGATTCAGCATAATTCCACGTTGTGCTTAAAATATTGAGTGAAAACATGGATAGATTATTTTTAGCATGAAGCCTCTTGGACATTGTCTTGTATGAGGATTGCTTATGATTTTCCCCTGAAGAATATCATCAGAACAACCATCTGGGACATTCCAAGACATACAGATTTCTATGAGGGCACTTATTGACTTACGTTGCAACAGAATTATGTCTTGTTAATCTTGTATCCTTAATGCTTGGCACATAGTAGGTGCTCAATAAATATTTGATGAAATGGATTGAATAGAGTGCAGAGTTTCAAGCTTTCGAGCATTAGCATAAGACAAAAAATAAAAAATGCTATGCTGAGTCAGGCTAAATTCAGTCTAGCCAGTTCTAAATTCTGACAGTGGCACCAACGGATACTTTGTGGGAAAAGACGGCAATAGTCCTGCATGATGTTAACCTCAGAGAAGTACTCCAGGTATCCTTGATTCATTTTTCCCCTCAATTTATCTCTCTGTTTTCTGAAAAATGATTGATTAAATTATAAAGCAGTTTATGTTCACTATAGAAATATCAGAAAATGCAGATGGATTTTGAAAAATCTAAAATTTCTGCCATGAGGATAAATCAGGGCTAATTACCAGACCTGTTTCTGTTGTATATCTTTCCAAAGATATTTTATTGGAAAAAGTTGGGGGAGAGGAATGTGAGATGTGAAGGGAGACAGAGACATGTCTTTAAAATAAAATCTAGATCGTTTTGTGATCTTTTTCTGTATCCAAAGTTTTCTGCTTAACATATACTTCCATATCAATTAATTCACTTCTCTACAGCATTATTTTTAGATTACATCATTGTTTCTTTCTGTGTAGATGTATTTAATCAGTCATTTATTATTGGATAATGAAGACTGTCTCCAAATTTTGCTATTGCGAACAGTACTATGATGATCATGCTCTTCATCTAGTCACTACTGTCTTCATCTGTTGAAACATTTGTAATGATTTCCTTCTGACTTTTATTTTATATCAGCCATTTAAGATCCTAAACAATGATGATATCACTAGAAGAATTTTATCCCAAACAGTAATAAATAGAAACAAATTAGCATTTTCTATTTGTAAGAATCTTAGTTACCAAGCCTTTATGTCAAGGATGTTCATTGTAATTAAAACCTTATTACTTTAGAAATATGGAAATGCCCCCTTATTTTAAATAAGCCAGATCTTTTACTGTCTCCTGATCATACCACACTTAGCTTCCCACTTTTGAAAATCTGTGTATATTTTGATACAGTATTCTTCCCTCCATCTCTCCAAAGATTCTTTAACACAGCTGAAGACCCTGGTCTACTAGCGAGCTTCCAAAAGCAATCCAAATCACCTTGATATTTTTAAATTCCTTGCAATGGCATAAAATAAACCTCCCTCCTCCCTTGGTCCTTCCCACCTCCTTATGCCAGTATCATGAAGGGAAAATTGTTAAGGGACGTTACCTAGGTATGGTATCATTTATTGCTAAATAGTTATAAAATCTGTTAAATAATTTTAATCATTGAAGATAGGAATGATCTTTTAGCATAATAGGTCTAAGGTATTATACCAAAAAGAAATAGCATCATTATAATTAAGTTTAAGAGAGAAATATTGATTTTTCATGCATACTAGAAGAAAAACTTTGAAGGAAATTATATTTTTCAGTGGCTTTGTTTTTAGTTGATTAACAGAAAAGTCATTTGCTCCTTACTTATGTCCAATCACAGAGTTGGAATGCACCTGTTCTCTATTCCCGAGGGTGTCAGCCAACTCTAAAACAGCCCGATCCTCCCCTCAGCAAAACTTCAAGAACAGAAGTCGCTGACAAGCAGCTGACATCTGAGGCTGCACAACACACACACAAAATTACTGCTAGGGGAGGAAATGTGTTTATTTCTGTTAGAAGAGTTGATGGACCACAGAGAAAAGGCAAGGGGGGGATGGAGATACTGCAGAAAGGGATTAAATAGCTTAGACACGATAAAGAAGGAGTAGAGGACAAAGGACTCATCCATGTGGGACATCCTCTGAAGGCTTAAGAACAATATTGGGGACACATTCCTCCCAAGGCCTGATAATGTGGCTTCACTTCTGGGAGTAACCGGGAGCAGAGGAGGTAAATGAGGAACAACATCCAATATCTTTTCCTCTCCCTTTCTCTCCAGACTGCAAACTCTATGCAGCTTTGTAATAACTACCTAAATTCTGTAGGGAAGCCTTTAACCTTCATCAAGACCTAGTGTATATCCGATTCAAACTAAGATGATATTCAGCTGGGCCTCTACCAGCCTCAACAGTGTCTTTTGTGTGTGTGTGCGAGTGTGGATTAGAGAATGTCATTAACGGGCAGAGAGAGTTCACAGGCTCATGGCTTGTGATGAGCCAAGGGGATGACCCTATCCTCCCAGTAGGTGTAAATTCACTCCAGGGTATCCAGGTGGCCGAATGAAGCCCAGGGGGCATTTCAGCCTACTTGTCTATTGACAGGATCCCATGATGCAGGCAGGGCTCAGCACACACAACCTGGTGTCCGTCAGGTAAAATCTGTTTTCTCACCTTTTGAATATGGAGTATTGTGCCACTTGTGTTGACCAACAGAATATGGTGGAGGTGATGTTCTGTGACTTCTAAGACTAGGCGTTAGGAGACTTTATACATTCTGTGTTTAGTCTTTTGGAATGTTGCTTCTTCATATCATGAAGAAGCCTGAAATGGAAGACCATGGGGAGAGAGAGAGGCCCAAATGTCCCAGATGCCCAGTTGAGCTCAGACCCCAGCCATCCATCAGCTAAATGCAACTATGTGTCGGAGCTCAGGTAGATACCAGCCAAAGAATCACCTCAGTCAGTCAGTCATTTCAGTCGTTCAGACATGTCTGACTCTTTGTGACGCCATGGACTGCAGCATGCGAGGCTTCCCTGTCCATCACCAACTCCCAGAGCCTACCCAAACTCATGTCCTTTGGAGTTGGTGATGCCATCCAACCATCTGCTCCTCTGCTGTCCCCTTCTTCTCCTGCCCTCAATCTTTCCCAGCATCAGGGTCTTTTCCAGTGAATCAGTTCTTCACATCAGGTGACCAAAGTATTGGAGTTTCAGCTTCAGCATCAGTCCTTGCAATGAACACCCAGGACTGATCTCCGTCAGGATGGATTGGTTGGATCTCCTTGCAGTCCAAGGGACTCTCAAGAGTCTTCTCCAACACCACAGTTCAAAAGCATCAATTTTTCAGCACTCAGCTTACTTTTTGGTACAACTCTCACATCCATACATAATTACTGGAAAAACCATATTTTTGACTAGATGGACCTTTGTCAGCAAAGTAATGTCTCTGCTTTTTAAAATGCTGTCTAGGTTTGTCATAGCTTTTCTTCCAGGAGCAAGTGTCTTTTAATTTCATGGCTGCAGTCACCATCAGAAATGATTTTGGAGCCCAGCAAAATAAAGTCTGTCACTGTTTCCATTGTCCCCCCATCTATTTGCCATGAAGTGATGAGACTGAATGCCACGATCTTAGTTTTTTGAATGTTGAGTTTTAAATCAGCCTTTTCACTCTCCTGACCAGCCACAAAATCATGAAAAGGATTGATTTGCTCTTTTAAGTCACTATGTTTCGGGGGGAGTTTTTTAATTTATTTAACAATTTCATCTAAATTTGCTCTCTCAACAAGAGCAAGCAACTTTTATTTTATGTTTGTGCTCCCTTTGTACTCTCCCTGATCATACACAGAAAACTTCTGACACACAAAGTTTGGATTTTATTGGAATTTTGAAGTCTAAGCCTAAAATGACTGTACAAAACATATACCATAAACTATATATTTTAAAGAATATGTGCTCAGTCAGAGACAGTTTTCTCTTCCCCACCCCAAATCTTAATAAAATGTGTGCAGAGTGAGGAAAGAGAAGAGAATCAAGGTGGGCTGGGGATGAGGGCATTGAAAGGATGCTTGAGAAGAAGTCCTGTAACCTCGCTGTATAGGAATGCCGTATTGCTCAACTGCATGGGCCACCATTCACAGAAGGATGTGCAGAGTAAGATGTGCAGGAATGCAGACTTGACACTAAGAACTAGATTGCTGAGGGAACTCTGAGAGCAGAAAAGAAGCTGGGCTCATAGGCTCTACCCCACGTGGAGAGCAGAAAGACCCTAAGTTTATTCCTTACCTAATGTTGAGTGAGAACAGAAAACGTTTCCAAAAGGCTTCTTGAGGCAGTCAGATATAGGACAGCCCCAAAACCCTCTAGTGCCCCAGAAAGATTCAGAGAGGCCACAAAACATTTTTCAATATAAGTAAGAATGGATGTGAGAAAGAAATTATCCTTACTTAGGTATAGTCATAGAAAGGGCTTTCCAGGTGGCTTAGTGGTAAAGAATCTGCCTGCCAATGCAGGAGACACCGGTTCTGTCCCTGAGTCAGGAAGGTCCCCTGGAGAAGGAAACAGAAACCCACTCCAGTATTCTTGCCTAGAAAATCTCACGGACAGAGGAGCCTGGAGGGCTAGTGTTCACGGGGTCAAAAAAAAGTCAGGCACGACTCAGCAACTCAACAACAACAGACATGGAAAAATAATTTTACATTGCTTGTTATGTATCTGACTCTTATCTTCAGAACTAGCATCCACTACAAAGACTTCATAGTAATAAGCATAAAATGATGCAAAAGAAATCCATATTCAGTGTTCAGCCTCCATGGGATTTTCTTTGGTCTCTTATGTTACAAAGCTGCATGCTATCATTGCCAATTCATATCAAAAAGTATGTTATTCACAACTCCTGTCTTTTATAAGCTTTCTTCAGTGATGATGATGATGATGCACATCCCTTCACAGTAAGTTTTTCCATTTCCTGAGATAGCATTTCTCTCTCTTATCCCCAACCCCCCAAAATAAAAGAGAATGATGGATAGGAAACCATGTATGAAGCGAGTAGGAGGAGATAATGGGGCAGGAATCCATAAGTCTGTGGTTTATGTCACAAAAAAACACTGGTAAGTGCTTTGGATGATAAGGAATTTGCTTATAATCTGTTGCAATGACTTGATGTTCTTATACTGAAAATATTTTATCTCCTATTTTGACCTGCAATGTGGGGAAAGGATAACATTTACTCAATAATAGTTTTGTACCAGGAATTGTTCCTACATTATCTAATTGAGTCTCCATAAAATCCCTGTTGTCTTTCAGGTGAGGAGATCTCGGGAAATAGCCCAAACATGCACAGTCGAGAGAGCTGGATTTAAAACAGGTCTGTCAGACCCAAATATCTGTGTTCTATAAACTACATCATATGAGAGAAGTTATAAAATCATTATGCCTCGAATCCAAGGGCGAATAACTCAGTATCTTTAGCTTGTATTTAAGCATTCATTGACAGTTTCTATTTTCACATTAAAGATAAGAGTCTCTCTTACTTTTAAGTGATACATATACTTTAGTTGCAAGTGAAATACTTATACTTTTGGACCAATGATTCTTAGCTAAATCTATCTCTTCTCATAAAGTGAGAAGATACAATAAAATTCATCAATATAAAAAATTAAATTGTGAATTTTGTAACCTAACTGTATTGGACCCCATACAAACACACTAGACAGATGGAATTGCAGTGTATGGACTGTGTTTAAGGGATCATTCTAGAAATGTGTAATATAAAACTATTCAGTGAAAAGTTACAACAAAATAAAAATCCTCATGCAAAAATGTATTTTACAATATCTCAGTGAGTTTTCAAAATAACCTTTCATTTTTAAAGATTGTCTAAAGCAAAAGTCCTGGGACAGCCTGTCAGTTGGTTTTATGGAATTTGACCGCTTGTAGCGTCACAAAATAAAATGAACTAGACTGACTAGTTTTGCCATCTTTTTAATAGTACTTAAACACTGCCAGTCTCATAGATATCAGGAAATAATGTCCCAGACCACACAAAAGTAGATGATTATAAATGACTGAACAATATATTAGTTTTAAAACATTTTTTTAGATATAATAATGGCAGTAATTGTGTAGACCTTTGCTTTTTATTGTTTTATTGTTTATATGTTTTTACCAAATATTGAACAATTTCAAAAGAATATTTATTAAATATGTGTAATATATAAAGAATCACAATGCAATGAACAACTCTCTACCCACCACCTGCTTGAAGAGAAAGAATATTACTTTCATATCCCCTGTGGGACCCTGTCAGGTCTTAATCAAAGCTTTGAATTTTGTGCTAATTATTGTCTGGCTTTTCTTTAGTTTTGCCTCATATGTTTATATGCCTAAACAAAATACTGGTTAATTTTGTATACATTTTTGAACTTTATATATTATAGAAATATAGGTGTAAGATTATGCCAATTTTTTTGCTGTGTAGACAAGATTCTTATGTATTTTTGCATGTAGCTATAATTAATTGTCACCCTGTATCAGGTTAATCCATTCTGCTCTTGATAAACATTGGAAAAATCTCCAAGTGCACGTATGAGAGAGAAAGAGATCACAAACAGTCTTTTAGTTTCCTTGTGGTACATGTGAAAGAGCTTCTCTTGAATAAACATCCAGGAGTAAAATAGCTGGTTACAGAAAATTTACCAGATAGTGCCCCATTGTTTTTCAGAATGGTTACATAATACATCCCTATGGCTCCTTTACTGAACTATACATACACATATAATTTTATGTATGTATGCCTATGTATATAATATATATAACTTTTTAATATATAGTACTTCTTTTTTGAAAATAATTTTATATATTAGAAATCTAAACAACAGTATTAGTGCTGCTTTTTTAAAGAACCAAGAATTGTGAAAGATGTGGTTGATTGGGAATTTTTGTTATTAGTTGCCAGGAAACAAAATATTAAGGAAAAAATGGGAAGAATGTTTTAGTTATGTCTTAGCAGATGGAAAAACAAATGTATTTATCTTTCACTTGCCTTCTATTATACTACTGATGTCTTCATTTCTGGGGCTGAAATAGGCATTCACTCTCTCAATCTTGGTCTTTGGTCTAAAGAAGTGCAAGGGCTGATTGCTGACATTCAAAATAATGTGTTATGCAAGAAACCAATTTCAGGGATGGAAGGAAAGCTGTACTTCTTTAACTATAACTCCTAAAAATCATTGGAATGGGAACACTGGAAAAGATTTCAATATCCATTTGTCTATTCCATAACTTTTTTTGTGCATTTTTTTCTCTTGTGGCAGTTCTCTACTTTAAGTTGAAGAGGGTTCATTAACTGTCCAACTGAATATATTTCAAATACTCTGAAAGTTTAGACTTTACTTAACTAAAATCCTTTGAGTATAATACCACCAGAAGCACATGCTTCTCATTTATATCTAATAAGTTTTTTTTAAAATCAGTGCAGGCCTATAAAAGCCTGTTGTTCTGTAGAAGAAACATTTTGTAAAATGCCCCCCGCCCCAAATTTTCTTTTCATTCTCTTTGTGTCGACAGTCTACTTTTCAAAACTTTCTAATCTTCTAAGAACTCCAAATTATTTAAGTTAGAAACAAGCAAATGGTAATAGTATCTTGAAGATTCCTTGAGCGGTATCCTCCCAGATCTTCTGCTCAGTTGGTTAATGCATGCACCCTTGCTGGTCTCCTGTACCAGGATGAGAAAGCTGCAAAGCCCTATTTTGAAATGAAGGTATAGTGGTTTAGATAGTTCATAATGGGTTCATTCCAGTGGGGCAATGTACTCAGTAATATACGTTACTGTCTAATGTATTCCTAAAAAGCCTTTGTAATATGCTTTATAAATACTAAATAAGTAAACAGTTATTAATAAAAAATCATTGCTATGAACCTAATGAGGAATAATTGGACATTAAATATCATGATAAGAAGCATATCAAAGGTCTCTTTGTGATCCCATAAACTGTAGCCCACAAAAATTAAATGGAGAATTGCAGAAATTTTTTGAGATTTCTAAGAAAAATATATATATGGGCCCAAAATTATTTGGTTGATGGAGGGCTCCTCAGTGCAGAGATGCTTTCTAACCTACCATCTAATATCGCAGTGCAAGCATATCAGCCATTAAAAAAATCAAACATCCTAAGCCGAAATAATACTACTACTAAGAGGGAATAGTAACAAGTGTGTATTATGTATACTAAACATTTTACACACCTTATTTCATTTAATTTGATCAAAAGCCCTGTGAGGCAGGTAGTAGTATTACCATGTTTCAGGTGAGGAAACTGATATTTAGAAGATTATGTAGGCTACAAAACTATTGAGCAGCAGAATGAGGATTCAACCCATGTAAGCTGTTACAGAAGCTTTCATCCTTAATCACTGTGTAATTTGGAATACTCCAATAATATGTGTTTTCCATTAGTAGCTTCCTTCTCACAGCTAAGAACTCTGATGGCCCAAACAGTAGGTGTACACACTTATGTCTGAATGAAATGCCTACTTTGTATGCTGTGCTGTGGGGAGAGATAAAAGAACTTATTCAAGGATCTTACAGCATTGATGGGATAGATTGTAAATGCAAATACGTATAGTCAAAAGCAAAATATGGCAAGTGCCATAAAAGACATATTGTAGTGATGCACAAAGGAAAGAAACCCTATTGGTTAAGAGGGACAAAAAGTGTCTTTGTAAAGCAAGTGATATGAATCTTTTGAGATGCGGTAAAGTACAAAGTCAAGATTTTGGACAAAGCAGGCCCTGAAGCTAAAAGCTTAAGGCATGTTGTAGGCACACCCTGTTCTATTTAAAGGTGGTTGGGCTCCAAGAGGTTTTGTATAAAGACTTAGCTGTTGGGGAAAAGAATTTGTGCTAAACTATTAGACAGGGAGGGTCATGAAGGTTTGAAGCAGGAAGGGTATCATTCATTCAACAAATATTATGAATATTTGTCAGTATGTACTAAGCACTCTGAGACCAGACCATTGTTTGCCCTTGATGGGCTTCCCTGTTGATTCAGATGTTAAAGAATCTGTCTGCACAAAGGATTAATCTCAAAAATATATAAGCAACTCCTGCAGCTCAATTCCAGAAAAATAAATGACCCGATCAAAAAATGGGCCAAAGAACTAAACAGACATTTCTCCGAAGAAGACATACAGATGGCTAACAAACACATGAAAAGATGCTCAACATCACTCATTATCAGAGAAATGCAAATCAAAACCACAATGAGGTACCATTACACGCCAGTCAGGATGGCTGCTATCCTAAAGTCTACAAGCAATAAATGCTGGAGAGGGTGTGGAGAAAAGGGAACCCTCTTACACTGTTGGTGGGAATGCAAACTAGTACAGCCACTATGGAGAACAGTGTGGAGATTCCTTAAAAAACTGGAAATAGAACTGCCATATGACCCAGCAATCCCACTCCTGGGCATACACACCGAGGAAACCAGATCTGAAAGAGACACGTGCACCCTAATGTTCATCACAGCACTGTTTACAATAGCCAGGACATGGAAGCAACCTAGATGCCCATCAGCAGACGAATGGATAAGAAAGCTGTGGTACATATACACCATGGAATATTACTCAGCCATTAAAAAGAATATATTTGAATCAATTCTAATGAGATGGATAAAACTGGAGCCCATTAAACAGAGTGAAGTAAGCCAGAAAGATAAACACCAATACAGTATACTAACGCATATATATGGAATTTAGAAAGATGGTAACAATAACACCATATGCAAGACAGAAAGAGACACAGATGTATAGAACAGACTTTTGGACTCTATGGGAGAAGGCAAGGGTGGGATGATCTGAGAGAACAGCATCGAAACATGTATATTATCAAGTGTGAAACAGATCGCCAGCCCAGGTTGGATGCATGAGACAGGTGCTTGGGGCTGGTGCACTGGGATGACCCAGAGGGATGGGATGGGGAGGGAGGCGGGAGGGGGTTCAGGATGGGGAACACATGTAAATCCATGGCTGATTCATGTCAGTGTATGGCAAAAACCACTACAATACTGTAAAGTAATTAGCCTCCAACTAATAAAAATAATTGGGGAAAAAAAAAAAAAGAATCTGTCTGCAATGCAGATGTGGATTCAATCCCCAGGTCAGGAAGATCCACTGGAAAGGGAATGGCAACCCACTCCAGTATTCTTGCCTGAAGAATTCCATGAACAGAGGAGACCGAGTGGGCCACAGTCCATGGGTTGCAAGGAATCAGACATGATTGAGTGACTAACACTTTCACTTTCATTTCCTGCCCTTGACAGGCTAATGGGGGAGAAAGAGGCTAATTTTCACTATAACTGAAATAGTGATGACTTGTGTACAAAGCAAGAACAAAGACTTGGGCAGAACCTAATTTTAATGCTTTGGTTTGTATTTTCTCTATTAATTTTTTAAAAATAATTTTAGAATCTATTAAAATTTATTTTAAATAGTATTATATAATTATCTTTTTCTATTTTAAAAAAGTGTTTATATAATAGATGTGAACTTCATTGAATATATTCACAGACATGCAAAATATTTTCTTGATAATGGTGTCTAATAAAGGGTTTTTTTTTGCTAGTAAAGGATTTTCAAAATCCATCTCTACCAGTATTAAAATTGCTATTTGATCATTTAAAGTATATCATTCCATGTCATAACTCTGTGAGATAAATTTCAGAGAGACTAAGACCAATTTTTATAGATAGGTTTGTTATACAATACAAACTGCTACTGTGACTAAATAGATATACATGTTGAAGGGATGTCTTTGGAACGTCTAAATTTGACTCTGATCCCTCTGAACATAGCAGCAAATCACAAGGTTTCGAATTGGAAAATTTTGTAATGGCCAAAAAAATATTACAAATATAGGAAAGTCAGTTTTAAAAGAGGTCAACAGGAAAAATATAAAACTGACAGTCCAACTATGATCAAACGCCTTTATGAAAAAAAATTTTATGGTAAGACCTACTTCTATTAGAAGTTTTTATAGGCTTAGAAATGTAAAACTCAGATGTTTTTGAAACTGAGAAAGTATAAAAGACTACTGAATTTATCCTGAGGTAATAATATCTCAGGAGAAAATGGCAGTAAGGCAAACACTGTAAAACCATCAAATAGGCATTAGGACACAGACTGATATGTGATGGTAGTGATGAGGAAGGATTAGTTAAGAGTAAGAAAATCAGACTGCAGCCAAACTTTCAAAAAAATTTTAAAGGAATATATTGATGTTTAGCTTCCTTTAAACATCTCAACACATGATATTGACAAATGTGGAGACAGCTGGCAAACTATTTATGTTAATTGCCAGCATTATATAATTACTATTTACTATAAAATTCCCTCAAATAATTTTCTTTCATCATCAAATAGTCATATACATCTAGCATTCTTCATGCTTTGAAATATATATATATACATATATATGTATATATATATATATATATTCTTTCTCTTTTCAGGATCAAAATAGAAATTTTCATGTTCCCTACTATATCTACTTTAAGATAATATAAATATTGAAGATTTTGTTTGCTGAAATAAATTGTATTCTCAAGAGAGAAAGAGCTCCTCAGCAAAACCTTTTTTTTAATTTTTCCAATGATATTTGGAAATACCATTATACCAATGATATCAAATATCAAATACCAATAATATTTTATTCCACTATTCATTTGTCCTGAAATTTCACAGCAGCAGAAATTCCACTATATATTATCCTTTTATCTGATATCTATCAAGAATATCTTTGGGGCCTTCCTGGTGGCTCAGAGGTAAAGAATCCCCCTGCCAATGCAGGAGACAAGGGTTTGATCCCTAGTCCGGGAAGATTCCACATGCCACGGAGCAACTAAGCCTGCGCACAGCTACTAAAGCTTGTATACTCTAGAGCCCGTGCTCTGCAACAGAAGCCACTGCAGTGAAAAATCCACGCACTGCAACCAAGAGCAGCCCCTGCTCACCACAACTAGAGAAAGCCTGTGGGCAGCAACAGAGATCCAGCACAGTCAAAAAAATAAAAATAAAATTTGAAGATATCATCTTTGGTTGCAATTTATCAAAAATATCTAATAGTAACTTAACAAATAGTGACTTTTTATTTTTCTGATGTAACAAGTCTAGAAATAGATGGTTACTATCTTTGACTTGGTTATTCAACAGTATAATCAATAACACTTTTTTTTATTTTTCTGCTCCACAATCTTTGGCATGTTGACTTTGCTACCCCTGCTTGTCAAATCAGGGTCACAAAATCAAAATGGTCACTGCCAGTCAGCACTTAAGCCAGAACAGGATGGTGAAAGCGGCTCCCAGCTATTTGTGTCTTTTTGTCAAAAAGGTGAAAGCTTCTCAAGAAGCCCCCACAGGGACTTCTCCTTATGTCTCAAGAACACCACAAGTTTCAAAGGGGGCTGGGAAAGCAGGAAACAAGATTCTCATGATTGACTTAGACCACTGTGAGACACTGCAAGGGTGAATACATTGACACTTCAAGGAAAATCATAAACCTGTCAGTAAAGAAGGGAACAAAAAGGGTCTGTTCAAATGCCCTAGATCATTTGGACGAGTGTAAAATTCTTAAAGACTGGGATTGTGTCTATTCTCTTCCTTCTGTATGGGACCTACATCATAACACAATTATTAGATATAGACATTCATATGATATAGATATATACACTATATTCTATATACTAAGGCAGTATCTCCAAATCTCATTCAGTTGTTCTAACAGTAGAGGTACTATACAAAACTTTGTTGCTTTTGTTATTTTTCAATCGCTAAGTTGTGCCAGGCTCTTTTTGACCTCATGGACTACAGCACGCCAGGCTCCTCTGTCCTGCACTATCTCCCGGTGCTGGAGGCTTATATATGTGTGCGTGTGTGTGTGTGTGTGTGTGTGTGTGTGTGTGTGTGTATAGTCTTAGCTCAGCTTGCTATAACAAAACATTATAGGCTGGATGACTTAAATAGCAGCCATTTATTTCTCACAGTTCTGGAGGCAGGAAATTCATGATCAAGGTGTTGCTGGAGTCGATTCCTGCAGAGAATGCATTTTCTGGTGGCAGATGGCCCGCCACCTTCTTATTGTGTCTTCATATAATGGTGAGACAGTGCTCTGGTCCCTCTTCCCCTTCTTATAAGGACAATGATCCCACTGTGAGGGCCATATTTCATGACCTCACCTAAACCTAATTATCTTCCAAAGGCCCTACTTCTAAATATCATCACACTGGAGGTTAGAATTCCACATGTGAATTTTGTGGGAAGGATAAAAACATTCAATCCATAGCATGTATATGAAATATACAGTATTGCATATATAATTACATATTGGGTTGGCCAAAAAGTTGGTCAATCCAACATAATATTACATAGATACGTAGATTTTGGTCCCATGTCTTCAAGTACTTACTATACATTCCTGTGACCAACCAAATGGTAGACACTGAAATATACTAACAGAAAATGGACCTAGCTTTTAAGGTATTAAACCTGAAATTAAATGAATAATCTATAAACACAGATCCAAGCTGAACTAAAATGTTATGAAATTTATCAACCTTTTACTTGGTATCTTTTATGTATTTGCAGTATAAAATATTTTACTTTACTTAATCTTTCCAACTACTCTGCCAGGAGATTATTGACCTCGTTTTAAGGATTAGGAACTGAAAGCACTGAGAGTTTAAGGAACTTGTTCAAGGTCCCCTGTGTCATAAGCCATGATCGGAAGTTTGGAATATATCTTTTTTCCCCCCCCCGAAACCATGCTTGCACATAGCACACACCCCACCACATGTTACTTAATTCACTGAATAAATGGACACTTTCCTGATTTTACAGTCTTGCTTTGTTTTACCTTTTCACTTCTAGCTTTCTCACTGGTGACTTAGGTAAATAAATGATAGGTAGAATCAAGATCAGATTATAGAGAGATGATCCAATAATGACAGATCAGATTATTGAGATAGAATGTTAAGAGTGAGGGGAACTGAAGGGTGAAAGAAGAGCCAAGAGAAAAACTTGGGATTATGAAGGGACAAAACAGGAAAGGGGAGAGAGAAGGGAGTGAATCCCAACTTGGCCTTTCTCTGGGCTGCAGATCGACGAAACGGCAGGATCCCACTCGTGGCTCTGCTTTCTCTGATCTCTGGCCAAGCGTGTGGCTTGGCGTTGTACATCTAACAGTTAGCAGGGTTCTGGGAGAGGCCCATGTTAGTAACTGAATTACACTTTCCGGAGCTATTCTTGTGTTCTAAGCCTCCCCTGAAGGTCTTTTATGGTTAATCTCAAACCACATAAATATTTAACTCTCTTTTTAGTTACATTCCAGAAGCCTGTTCTCAAACAGAGCACAAGTTAATATTCTAAATTTCAGTAACCACTAGCTGATATTAATCTGCCCCAGAGTCACTGTGTCCCTCCTCCTCAAGTGTGTGTAAAGCCTGGCTGTGCAAAAGGCCTTGCCCATTTTGCAGCTACTTTTACCTTATTACTCATGTAGCACAGACTCTCAGATATGGAAAGGAGCTTAATGTCCTAACCACTCAGCCCATACTGCAATTCACCTCTCCCAGCCTCTACCCCCACCCACCTCCCCCCACCCCACCCTGCTTCTCAAACAGCCTTCTAAGTTGTCTGTAGCTATATTGAATACTTCTAGTCCAGGAAACTCCTCATTTCTCCAGGGAGTCCTTTCTGGAGAAGGACCACGCTGACTTCCAGAGAGTGCTTTCTCATTTTGCCTGTCAGCAAAAGCAAGGTATCCCACAGAAATAGAAAGCTGGAAAATGTCTGTGACTTTTCTTTTAACCACAGAGGCTTACTTCTTGCTTATACTGGGTGCCTACCACAGGTCAGCTTGGCTCTGCCCCATATCAGTTTCCAAATGGGATTCAGGCTAATGTCCCTCTCAGGGACAGTGCAGATCTCATGGCAGAGGAAAAGAGAGTGGAGAGTCCCATGCTGGACCTTAAAGTTTTCAATGAGAATCACGTGAAAACCTCCCCTAGGAAGGGACAAGGCAGGAAAAGACATGCCCCAGAGAAACAGCAAATACTGTGAATAATAGTGCACTCTATCACATATGTGGAGTCAAAATCCTTTTCCTGCTAACATCTAACCTATGGTCCTTGCTCATTGCCCTTCCCTCCTACCAATTCTACAAATATTAGAAAACTGCAGCCATGGTTTCTTTGAGTTGTCTCCTTTCTAGTCTAACAGCTCCAATTTTTTCATCAACCTGTTCCCTATATCTAGTGGCCTCTGCCAATGTCCCCTTCAGAGACTACTCAACTTAGGTCCCCTGGTGAGAAAATTGTTGGCTGATGCTCCAGAGGAGAGCATCCCCTGACACATTCCCCTTTGGGATGATGGGTTTTGGCTGGTGCTGAGCATTCTAGACAAAAAAAAACACCTTGCCTCAAACAATATCTTATCTAATGGCTCTTCAATATTTTCATCAGCTTAGACCCTTAAGCTTTTCACAAACCCCCAGGCCTTTTGGCTATTATACATTAGAATGTGGAGATCTTTGAGTACTCCTAGAGAGCAGATGTCACATACCTGACTATATTTTAGTTAACTCAGCAATTTGAAGAAGGCTGTAAATGGGGGGGTTGGGGGGGTGCGGGCGGTGAGTTGCATAGGCAAAATTGCCCAAAATTCCTATCATTGATTGCATAGAACTGATTCAGAATGTGGACTATGGAAACGATTGATGTTAGATCAAACCTGACGCCATGAAATACTACCTATGTGACCTTGGGCAAGTTACTTCACCCTGAGCTTTTGTTTCCTCATATAAAGAGATTGAGATAATAGATTTTCTTCTTCGGGGGTTGTTGAGAGAACTAAATGACACAAGAGTGGGGACCAGTTACCACACTGGGGTCCTAGCACTCAAATTTCTCCCTGCTGCACTCAAGGAACAGGTCTTCCAGCATCCCCTAAGCACTGTACACATACCTTCATCCTCTTCTGAAGATGTCCTCCAGGCCTCTTAAAACCTCTCATTCTCGCGTTGGCATATTCCAAGCTCAACCAGTATCTCTCAGTGTTAGCTAAGCATAAGCTGCATTGGAATCATCTGGAGGATCACTTGGCCCTACTTCAGACGTACTTCCAGAATTAGAATATGGAACAGGTGAGTCTGAATTTTAACAAGCTCCAGGTAGGGCTGCTAGATAAAATACAGCATTTTCAACTAACTTTGGAGTTTAGATGAACAATGAGTAAATTTTTTCGGTATAGGCATGTCCCATGAGCTATTTGGGACATATTTATAACAAAATTTTTCAGTATTTAACTGAAATTTAAAATTAACTGCATATTCTATATTTTTAATCACTAAATCTGGCAAACCTATCCCAGGGATTCTGATGTTTACTAAATTTGAGGACCACTGGCTTAAGAGGTTTGGCAAAAATGTCAAATTCAGTTTTGTACATTCCCCCTTAAGGGGAAAAAATAGGAAAGAAACAAGCCCATAGAAATAACGTATATATCCCATGAGTCCCCAAAACAAATATACAGAAGAGCAAGGATGCAGTTCTTTCTTCTTCAGAATAGGTTACCTTTTGTTCCAGCAGCTACAATAAGCAAAAGTAGACAAGCCAGCAGCCAGAGAAGACTCCGTGTCTTTATTTCTCTTATACTATTTTGTTTGTGTATTTTTGTCCCGGACAGGAGAGCCGGGAAGGCTGCAGTCCATGGGGTCACAGAGAGTCTGACACGACTGAGCAGCCAAGCACACACAGGCATTCCGTATGTATGTAGCTTTGTATGTATGTTATGTATGTACGTCCTGTCTCTCTCTCTCTCTCTCAGCTTTTTTATTTATTTTTTTGCTCTAACAGTCCCATACTGGTCATCACCTACTCATCTTCCACTGGGCACTTCTTCTTTCCCTCTCCCAGAAGGCATCTTGGGTTCATCTTCCTCAGTGTGCCCCAACTTCCCAAATATCAGAATTCTTCACCACATAGCCACCTTTCTCCTTCTAGTATTTCAGTCTGGTCTTTCTCAACTTCAGTCCTGAGGTGGAAACTTCCTAACTCAAGATCCATTCTCTTATGTATAATATGGTAATGCATTATGGTTTGTCTGTATTTACAAAGTCCTTCAAGTAAACATTATCTTACTTATCTTCACAATAACCCCATAACTTAGGCAGATGAAGCTCTGAGGCTCAGAAAGTTTAAGAAAAGTTGGGACAACAGTCTGGGGCTTTTAATTCCTAGAGCGTGACCCTTTCATTCATTAGTCACTTCAGGATAGTAATTAAAGCGCAGTGATGGCACCTTGGACAAGTTTGTTTGTTTGAACCTCTCTAAGTCTCCATTTCCTCATCTGTAAACCTAGGTAAACAATAGTACCTACTTCAGGAGGAGCTTGATTGAATGGGATGATACAAGTCTTAGCACAGTAACATGATATCAGCATTTAGGAAATATTAATTATTATCAGTGAAAACATTAGCCGTTATTGAAACTATCCTTTGGGCTACTTCCTTTCCAGACCCGGCTCTTCTCAGTGTTGTCCTTCAGTAAATAGAGACGGAAAACGGGAAATTTAGACTAAAATTAGCAAAAAGAGAAGTATCGATGGCTACAAAAGGAAACAATGATGATCTAAGCCACATTTTCTCTTAGCAGATACTTCCTCTTTCACATTACCTCCCTCCTTGAATTCCCACAATTTTATGTTTTGTTGTTGCTGAGTCGCTCAGTTGTATCCAACTCTTTGCAACACGGTGGACTGCAGCAGGCCAGGCTTCCCTGTCCTTCACCATCCCCCAGAGCTTGCTCAAACACACGTCGAGTCGGTGATGCCATCCATCCATCTCATCCTCCGGAGTCCCCTTCTCCTCCTGCCTTCAATCTTTCCCAGCATCAGGGTCTTTTCTAACGAATCAGTTCTTCGCATCAGGTGGCCAAAGTATTGGAGTTTCAGCTTCAGAATCAGTCCTTCCAATGAATACTCAGGACTGATTTCCTTTAGATTTGACTGGTTTGATCTCCTTGCTGTTTAAGAGACGCTCAAGAGTCTTCTCCAAAATTGCAGTTCAAAAGCATCAATTCTTCAGCACTCAGCCTTCTTTATGGTCCAAATCTCACATCCACACATGACTACTGGAAAAACCATAGCTTTGAGTATACAGACCTTTGTCAGCAAAGTAATGTCTCTGCTTTTTAACATGCTGTCTAGGTTGGTCATAGCTTTTCTTCCAAGGAGGAAGCATCTTTTAATTTCATGGCAGCAATCACCATCTGCAGTGATTTTGGAGCCCAAGAAAATAAAGTCTGTCACTGTTTCCATTGTCTTCTCATCTATTTGCCATGAAGTGATGGGACCAGATGCCATGATCTTAATTTTTTGAATGTTGAGCTTTAAGCCAGCTTTTTCACTCTCCTCTTTCACTTTCATCAAGAGGCTCTTTAATTCCTCTTCACTTTCTGCCATAAGGGTGGTGTCATCTGCATATCTGAGGTTATTGATGTTTCTCCCAGCAATCTTGATTCTGGCTTGTGCTTCATCCAGCCCAACATGTCACATGATGTACTCTGCATATAGGTTATGTACAATTAAAAACATAGCCCTTCTATACTAGATTTAGCAGTCTGGAGAATAGCTGATTAAAGTATTAGGGTCTTTAGTCAAAAGCAGGAACTCAAGTGTAGTACTAAGAAGATTCATTTTAATTGCTTGCATCTTGTCTAACTTCTGTATTTATACTAACCTCCTTCACTTTTCTTTTATTCCATGGTAATTATGGTATCCAGTGCCAGCTTTTTGGAGACCCCATATTGTCACTATGTACATCTTTTTTTCTCCATTAAGATCTTAATATGATAATAGGTAACATGATATTGTGATACCCCCAGTGGATGAAATGAAAGCCCCATATACGTGTGACCTCAAAGCACTTTTTGCATTACATCTATTAAAATGATTTTCTTCAGAAAATGCTCGGGCAATGCTGCTGTGGGTAACGCGAAATAAACAGTGGGTTTTGTACAGGAATAATGCATGTCAAACTGTTGAACAAGGAAAAGAGAGGCTATCTAGACCAGTTAAGTCTCAAGTTAGGGTCACTGTACAGAGCAGAGACATTCTCTTTTCATGACTGGATCAACACTTTGATTACTGATGCCTTCATCTTTAGAGGCAACACACGACTATTCCAAAGAAAAATTAGCAACATGCTTGAGGCACAACAGAGCAGATTCCTCCAAAAAAATTTTTCACAGACAGTGATCCTTTTTGGAAAGCCTAAAAGTGATCATCAGTAGGAGAAAAAAAATAGAATTCTATAAGACTTTGTTATGTTTATTTTTGGTTTAGAGTGTACAGTTTCATTTTGTTTTGAATTCTAGCTTTAGAAAGGTAGAGGATAGGTAGACATAATAATCTTTTTTTAATTTAGAAACTCTAAATGTCTTAATCAAATTTAGATTAATGCCACATAAGGATTATCTGCCTTTTGCCATTGAGATATAGGTATCATGACCCTTTACTTCTCTATCTGGAGAATGTTGATTTTTTTTTTTTTCTTCTAAGATATGGAATTTGTCAGCTTCTTTGCTCCTTCATGTCTAACAGGTTGGATTATGCTCAAGAATTCTATATGGGGTTTCCCATGAAAACCACCTCAGAAACCTCCAGAAGCTCAAATGCTCTGTTTTTGAATGGTACAAAGAAGTAGAATATGCCTGGGGCATATATTTGACCTTTCTTTGCCTGCTGAGATTCTAATACTTTGCTGAGGCTCATTTTATTTGCAATCTTGTCAAACAATCCAACTTCACAAATAATGAGTAAGCAAGTACCATGTGCAAGACATTCATTCAGAAAATATTTTCAGCCTCTACTGTGGATTATGCATGTGAGATGTACCTACAAGAAAAAGAAGAGATAGAGATGAAGAAGAAGAGGGAAGGGGAAGAGGAAAAAGAGGAAACTATCCCTGCTTTTAAGAAACTTCAAAGCTTCCTGGGAAGAAGACATGTAACCATAACAGGAATGTAATTCATGTGCTACCTCCATGTACTGAGGGTAAGACAGGGTAGATCCTTGAAGGAATAACATGGTGTTATTAGAGAAAAGGAAAATGGATGCTGGCAGGCAAAAACTACTGCTGAAAAATACAATCTGAAACTTGAGTCATGCCCCACAAAGAGATTGATTGAGTTGAAGCACAGGCAGTGGAAAATACATGGATTTTGGAATTAAACATAATTTGGATCCTGTTTTTGCCAACAGGCTGTGTGACCTTGAACAAGCTATTTTGCTCTCTGAACCTCATCTCCAAAACAGGAATTGTGATGCCTGGCTCTAAGTGTTAATGTAAATGTCTGCTCAAACCTCTAGTCATTTTCAAACAATGGCCCAGAGTATCTGGTGCCAACACTTAACATTAAACTTGGGCAAATATCAAACCTGTCAGTGCCTCAGTTTGCACAGTATTACCAAGTCTACTTCCCACAGTTGCTGTGAGAATTAAAGTTAATTATGTAAAGGGCCTAAAAGAGTGCCCACACATTGTAAGCACTATGATCCTTTGCTATTATTACCAAGTGTTTAATGATGCAACCCAGGGATTGAACCCAGTTCTCCCGTATTGCAGGCAGATTCTTTACCAACTGAGCTATCAGTGAAACCCTAATGATGCCACATGAGCCATTAAATTAGCATCCTAACTGGATGGCAGACACCCAGTAAGCTTTTTAAAATTAAATACAGAGCAGTGTGCTAAAAGTTATGAGAGATATAAACTTGTACTTTTGGGAGAAGTCAAAGAAAGAAACAATAGCCTACTTGTAATATTCACAGGTAACCATGACAAAGACAGTATGTGAAAATATTGCAAGAAAGAACACATAGCTCAGAAATACAAAAGATCAGGAAGAAAAAAAAAAAAGAAGGAATTCCCCCATGGTCCAGTGGGTAAGACCTGGCACTTTCATGACTGTGGACCTAGGTTTGATCCCTGATTGGGGAAGTTGGGGAATTAAGATCCCACAAGCCACATGGCATGGCCAGTACACACACACACACACACACACATTTAAACTATGATGGAGATATTACCCTAGAAGCATAGGAGTGTAGGGGAAGAAAAGGATATGTTTTCCTGGGTGGAAGAGAAAATAATGATCCTTGAGTCAGCAATGCAAGGATAAACAGGCTATTGCCAGGTGGACTAACATAAGGGAGACATTTAAAGGCAATGCAATAGGAGAGTGCTGCGTGTGTTGGACAGAAAAGCAAATAATTCATGGTAGATGAGTCATAAGGTGTGAACTTGGGGCCATCACTTGACTGATGGAGATACAAAGAAAAGAAGTCTTTCTGGATGATGCATGCTGGAGATCGTTTTTGTTTTTCATGTTCTTTTTTCCTTGCCTTCCTCCATTCTTTCTTCCTTTATAATATTTGAAATTAACACCCATAATGTGCTAGAGAAATATGTCTTCCCTTATATCACCGCTGACATGACACAACTTTGTTATGTGAGAACTGGTATGATATGATAAAGATTTTTACATGTTACAATAATCCCCTTTTCCTCCAAAATTAGTCTCTTTCACTAAATATCTTGCTTATGCAGTGATCATACTCTCATGTTCCTGGTGAGCAGGGACAGCATACAATTCTTTTTACAGTCCACTGGGATTTATAATGAATAGACAGGCAATAAATTCTTGCAGTGTTGAATTGAATTGCTTTGAGACCTTAAATGCTCTAGAAAATATCTTCTTCACAACTTAGTGCCAAATTCTTTCAGAACTAAAAGCTGGATTTTTTTTTTTTAAGGGAGTGTAAGCTTGTAGAGATTCTTTCTCTCTGGTTTAGTAGCATCTATATGAGATTTTCAGGAGCATTGAACATTCAAAGGGCTTCTTGGGTGGCTCAGTAGTAATGAATCTGCCTGCCAATGCAGGAGATGCGGGTTTGATCCCTGGGTCAGGAAGATCCTCTGGAGAAGGAAATGGCAATCCAGTCCAGTATTCCTGCCTGGGAAATCCCACAGACAGAGAAGCTTGGCAGGGTACAGCCCACGGGCTTGTAAGAGTGGGACACGACTGAGCGACTAAACAACAAACATTCAAAACTGAGTGTTTTGTTGACCTGAAATCAACACCCATCACTGTTTCCATTTTATATAGTAAATTCTTTGGTTATTCACATTTTTATTGTGAAATGACTCAAGTGAAAATCAAAATTTTATCAAATTTATTATAATAGGGAGAATTTAAAATGAGGTACAGACTTCAACCTAACAACTCTACTTCTAGAACTTACCTACCCATTCTTACATGTGCATTCAAAGACATATATATCTGAATGTTTAATGAAGCATTGTTTGTAGAAAAAGAAAGAAGCAAGTAACAACTCTCTATCCTTCAACAGATACCTGATCAAATAGATTATGGTACATTCATATAATTAAATATTTTGCATTCATTAGAAAGAATAATACAGACCTACAGAGGCTTATTTGGATGATCTCTAGGACATATATTTAATTTTAATATAAAAGAAATAAAGAAAAAGTAAAACTAGGTAAAAGCAAGAAAATTCCCATTTGTGAAACATATATATTTTTATACATTAATTTATTACATACAAATGCTGTGTGTGCACAGAAAATTTCTGAAAAGATAAGCGAAAAAGTATGAAGGATGATTACTTCTGGATGGGAACCTGGGAAGCAGGTATACTTTTATTGTAAATCCTTTGTATTCTGCATTTTTGCAATGCCAATGTATTTGCCGTTAAAAGTTATTTAATTGAAGAAATGGAAAAAAGGTCATTTTTAGTAAATTTTATAGCAGCTTTCTGGAGAGTAAGTTAATATACAATCTTGGTATGAATGTCTATATTTATATACTTGGTTACATTATAAGAGCATTTCCAAATAGCTCAAGTCTATATATAGGATTATCTTAAAGATCTCAAAATAAAGATAATTTACTATTGTTTTAAAAGGAAACATATTCTATACACTTTGGGAGAGAGAGAGAGAGCAGTGCCCTAAAGAGCAGCTTTTTTGCTTTTTTATATTTTGTTAAACTGAGTACAAACTAGGAAAAACTGTTCTTCCAGACTACACAGTAAAATTGCTTTTATTTTCCTATATTCAAAGGTCAAAAGAGCCTGTTGCTCTTCAGCTCATTTGAGTACAGTTTCTCCTTGCTCTGGAACACAGTTGGCTCCTGGGGAAAGAGGCCAACTTTTCAGTTTCTGCTTTTCATGGTTTCTGTCCTCCCCTGGGCTTCACTGCAGGTCACTCACACAGATAAGCATTATGCCCAGAATAAAACTGGCTTTGTTTATCTGGACTAATAAATGAATGGAACCAGTTATTTTCATTGGCTTGGTCTGGAAGGAAACCAAACTAATTTCCACAGACCTTAAATTGGACCTAAACCAAGATCCTTGTCCTTATTAGTAATAAGAGCAATAACGATGAACCCCTGTAAAAAAGTTAAAAAATCACAAAGATAATACGTATTAACTACCAGGAATAGGAATTTGGCTAAAACTAGAAACTGACACTGGGGCCTCTGAAAATTCAGAGATGTACTTCATTTTCATTTCAATGAGTTTGAGGCTCACAGGTCAATGGAACCTTTCTTTTTTATTCTAGTGGCTCCGGTTTCCTTGTGGTCAATTACCCTAATTAAGTTATTCTGCCTTGTGCCAATTAAGCAGGTACTATTTGTGTGGTATCCTCAAAACTTTTGTACAGGCTTCTGTTTTACTCTGGAAACTCTAATAACTCACAGTTGCATTTCTAGGGTTTCTGACAAGGCATCATACTTTATTTCCCAACTCATTAATGGTGCAGTGAGATTCTGACTTCCATTATGCACATATAATAAAAGATTATACCAGTGATCTTCACTCAGTTGATGAAAGCAGTTACTTCTACCCAAAGGGTATAGTTGTCCCCAGTCAAGATTCATGGTTGGAAATGGCAACCCACTCCAGTATTCTTTTCTGAAGAATTCCATGGACAGAGGAACCTGGCAGGCTACAGTCCATGGGGTCACAGAGTCGGACACGACTAAGCAACTAACACTTTCTAATTATACTCCCTATATTGCCCCTAAATATATTCCCATTAAAATATTTCAGAGTATTATCTTGCTCAAAGATAGAGACAGTTTCTTAGTCCTACTTCCAGGACTATTGTTTATAGTTTTATGATTTGAAAGTTATTTATCTATTTTCCCCAATAGTTAATTTGGATATATTAAGAATGAAATAACCTCTTACTGAAAGGATTTTTAAAGAACTTAAATCATAATTTCCCATAGTATGCATTTTTAAATGAAAATGATTTGTTCTTTCTGTGATTAAAGAGTAATGCCTATTTATTGTAAAACAAAACAGACAATTCATTAAAATGTAAAAAAGAAAATTCACCCATATTCGTAAGCACCCAAAGAAGTCACTCTTTTCATGTACCTTCTTTCAGACATTTATGTGGACAGATATTAAATACATACACATTTTAAAAGACAAAGATGAGGTCATACCATACTCTTTCAGGTAACAATATACTCTGAGCTATTTAAAATACATAAAGATAGATGATTAGATAGATAGCCTATCTCCACATCACTATTTATAACACTACATGGTACTATTGTACTTATTTCACCAATTCACTCTTTATTAATATTTAAGTAATTTCAATTCAATTTTAAATAATGGAAATATCCACATGTGTTTGTCTGATATCTCTTTTAGAAGATCACTGACCATGAATATTTAAAATGTTTTAAATGTATTTTCAGCTTTCCCTCCAAACATGTTAAAACCCTAAGTGTGATTTTAATATCCTTAAAGAGTAGTTTCTACTTCACAGGAAAGTTATCTGGAAAGAGCCTTTGGGTGACAGGTGGTGAGGAGGGAAAGTGCTCTAAGAGATGAAGACAATAAGAAATGCATTTCTTAAAGAAAAGTCATCTGTGAGAAGATAGAAAAATGAGTATAGTTTGGAAATTTTCTTTAAAAATCATGAAAAAGATACGAGTTACATGAAGTCAGGCACCAAATTCAGAGAAGTTGCTGAGAGAACACTCTTGCGAGCCAAGTTACTCAAAGGAGAGAAACCCAAAATGTTTAGTTTTAATGAGCAGGAATTTTATTATTTTGCTCTGAAGACTGGATAAGATAGCAGATCTTGCCTACATCTATTTTCAGATTATAATATTCCCAGTTTTTCAGTGAGCCATAAAAACAAGTCCAAGTCTGCCTTTTCCTATTTTACTTGAAAAATGCATTGTCTCTTTTTCCCTCACACATCTTCAGTTTGGACCAGAAGGTACTGAGTTAAATCTAATTAACAAATGTTCTCCAGGAGAAAGTACATCTAGAAATAGAATTTATTTTGAAAATATTCCAAAGCGAATTAAGATACTTCTCAAACTTCTTCTAGTATTTAAATCCAGATGTGTTTATTAAATGGCTAAAACTATAGAAGTTACTAGCTTCCTAAAACAAGCTCTCAGCAAACCCATGAACTAGAAAAATGGATCCTTTTGGAAACTATTTTTCAATCTTCCTATCCTTTTTCAGATGTCCAAACTCACCAGTTGACACCACTTTGCCCCTGTAGACCTCTTCTCTCCCAGTCCAGTGTGTTCCATTCAGGTGGGGATCAAATTTTTTTCAGTCTTTACACCCACTGAAAGCTTTAGTTTTTGACAAAAGTGAAAGTGATAGTCATTCAGTCATGTCCAACTCTTTGTGACCCCACGGACTGTAGCCCGCCAGGCTCCCCTGTCCATAGTATTTACCAGGCAAAAATACTAGAGTGGGTAGCCATTCCCTTCTCCAGGGGATCTTCCTAACCCAGGGATCAAACCCATGTCTTCTGCGTTGCAGGCAGATTTTTTATTCTGAGTCACCAGAGAAGTCCTTGTTTCCTCAAAGCACTCCTAAATGGTGCTCACTTATCAGATGAACTCCTTTCAAAATTAATGACTGATGACAGTTCAGCTCTATTACTACTCCAGATAACCAGAGAAATTTAAAAGGGACCCTTCATGCCTCAGTGGAAAGAAAATCTGTTACATAAAGAGAATTCAGGCTTCTTGCAACAGAACGTTTTCAAGTAAATGTCTAAGTTTGCCAAATGAGGCAACAGTTCCTGGTTGCTATTCACATTTACAGACGCTGGTAGAGAGATGTAGGAAGATGCAAGAGACACTGGGTTCACTGAGATTATTCTTTGATATGCATCTTAACTAGATTTCCCAGGTATGCTCATGGTAAAGAACCTGCCTTCCAATGAGACACGGGTTCCATCCCTGGGTCAGGAAGGTCCCCTGGAGGAGGGCATGGCAACCCACTGCAGAATTCTTGCCTGGAGAACCCCATGGACAGAGGAGCCTGACAGGCTACAGTCGATGGGTCACATACAGTCAGACACAAGTAAAGCAACTTAGCACGCACACACGGATCTTAACGGTTTAGAGCCAGTATCCTGTTTTTCTCCATCCTGAGTTCCTGTCAGAGGGCAGGGGGCAACTACAGTGGTGGAAGTCTTGACAGCAGGCAACATTTTTTGGTCCACAATAATACATATCCCCAATTTTTTTTTACCTATTGTTCACTGTATTGACTTTTCAATTTGAGATATCTTTATTGATTGATTTCCCTGCATTTAAAATGATGATCAAGGGGCCCCCCAGCACAGCCCACAAATATAGGTCCCTTTCTCAAACTTCCCACTGTATTTACAGCACACTTTCGAGTTAACTCAGTGCTTAATATTTATGTTGCTAACTGCACATACCACTCACAGCTGAGCCACACCATGTTTTGCAAGTGCAACTTTCTTCTCTTGTAGTAATTTTTGTTTTTCCTGGACTTTAACAAAGTCCTGTACTATTTTGTGTCCTTAGCCTCCCATGTACCTATTATTCACACATCCTCAAATTTTCTAACACTGCTGTTAAACTTCTGGTAAAATCAGACCCGTCAAGTGACATATCAGTGCTGCCTTTTTCACGGTAAAAGTCTCCATGGGGCTCTCTGTCCTTCTGTGCTCCAGGCCTGCTACACTGCAGCAGTCCTGGAAATTTCCTCCACCCCGGAAATGGATGACCATGAGCATCCATTCTCATCTGCCATCTACCCCTCAGTGTTTGGATTTCATACCTTCCTCTTTTTTTATTTCCTCTGTTATTTGGAAGAAGCAAAGTGGTCTGCTGAGAACGGGGACTTGAGAGAGAAACATGTCGAGGGATTACATGTCAGAAAATACCTTTACTGGGTGCTCTGGTCTGGCTGTGGTTTGGCACCATACAGCATTCAAGATTGGAAATCATTTTCCCTCGGAGTTGAAGGCACTGCTCCAACTGGAACATGGCCCATGTTGCTGTTGAGAAGTTCAGTGGGTTCTAAATCCTTTTAAGAGCTTATTTTTCTCTCTGGAAAACATTTAAGGTCTTTATCTCTGGCTTTTTGATGGTGAGCCTTGATATAGATCTTTTTTTCACTCATTATGCTAGACCCCTGATTGTTGCTGTTTAGTTTCTAAATCGTGTCCAACTCTTTTCAACCCCATGGACTGTAGCCTGCCAGGCTTCTCTGTCCATGGGATATCCCATGCAAGAATACTGGAGTGGGTTGACATTCCCTTCTCCAGGGGATCTTCTTGACCCAGGGATTGAACCTGAATCTCTGTATTGCAGGTAGATTTTTTTACCATCTGAGCCACCAGGGAAGCCCCTAAGCCTCTCATTTTCCTGTGACTTCTATTAATATCTTATTTTCTAGCTCAGCTTTTTATTCAAATTTCTGAAAGTTTCCCTCAAAATTTGTGTTATAATCCCTCTGTTTTTATTTGTATCACTGCATTCTTTTTCATTTTAAAAATCTCTTTTTTCCCTAAATGTTCTTTGTAAAATAGCACTCTTTTCTTGTTTCATAAGTGCAAAACCTATTTTTGTCTTTGCAGATACTATATATAGAGACTTTTCCTGCTCTTCCATGAATGGTTTCTGGTATGTGATGTAATGGTTATGAACTTGGACTCTGCAACCAATTCAAATGCCAGTGCTGCCACTGACTATGACAAGTAACAGGCAAGTTACCTGACCTCTGTTTATCAATTTCCTCAGCAAAAAGAGCAGTAATTAGAGTGCTTACTGCATAGAGTTGTTTGGAGGTTCAAATGAGATTAATAATATACTACTCACTTAGAACAGTACCTGGAAAATGGTAAGCCCATATGTTATTCATCTACTTCCTCTGAGTCCCCTCCCCCCTTTTATTTGTTTTGTTTTAGTCTTTATCTTTTGTGTTACTTTCCTCCCATACCTGATAAACCTTGGCAATGTGATCATATTTAAGAATGAGGAGCTAAAAAGCTGACTGGAAGCTCTTCGTGTGTCTTTGGGCTCCTGAATCGCCATGTTGCAAATCTGATTCCCTAAAGCTGTCCTGCTGGAGAGGCCACATGATGACAGAGATGTCCTAGGAGCACCAACTGTCAGAATCACCACATGCAACCGCATGAGACACCCCAAGTGACAACCACCTGCTGAGTTCAGTTAACCTCCAAAACCATGAGAAATCCTAAAAATAATAAATGATTGCTGTTGATTCACGTCACTAAGTTATGCAATAACTATGCATGACTTACCCAGAGGAGAAAACGGCAACCCACTTTAGTATTCTTCCATGGAAAATCCTGTAAACAGAGGAGCTTGGCAGGCTACAGTCGCAAAGAGCAACTGAGCTTACATGTGCATAACTTAAATTATACAATTTAGAAATAATACATAGAAGGGGAATAGGCTCTGGCATGAGTAAAGGCCCACCTTTGATCAGATCCCGTCACTTGTAAGTTTCAATTAGTTGTTCAGAAACAGCATCTTAATCTCTATTCTCTGGAAGTCTACTAGACAACATCCTTGTCTGATTCTCTATAGACTTCAAAACTGCTTCTCTCTCTATTCAGGTCAAAATAGTCATAGCATCATGACTGAGGTACAGTAGGAGATGCCCTCTAAGACATAGCCATCACTTGTTTTCTAAGTATTGAGAGGTACAGTGCTTAGTTGCTCAGTCATATCCGACTTTGCGATCCCGTGGCCAGCAGCCCGCCAGGCTCCTCTGTCCATGGGGATTCTTCAGGTAAGAATACTAGAGTGGGTTGCCAAGCCTCCAGAGGATCTTCCCGATGCAGTGATTGAACCCATGTCTCCTGTATTGCAGGCAGATTCTTTACCATCTGAGTTACCAGGTAAGCCCGAGTCCTGAGATAATGCGTAATAATAGACAACCTGCAGCAGTGTAACTGGTACCATCTTATCAATTTTCTCACTCATCTAAATTCATTCTTGTGCCAGAAATAGGAGTTCAGGAAAGAGATTTATTGCAAACTCAAACAGTACTTAAAATTAAGGAAAAGGGAAGTGAGATGAGAAAGCCAGAGAAATCCGCTCAGAAGGTAAAAGAATCCTTTGAAAAGAGATGCCCACCAAAACTGGCTTGACTTTTAGACACAGATAGTCAGCATTAAATGATGTGCAACATAATTGCTAAGAGTGCATTTGCTTAAACCTTGGTGCAGCTATTACTCTGTGAAGAGAGATTTTTGGACTTTGAATACCTTGACAGAGACTTGTGTCTCCATGTATTTCTTTCAAGTCAATAGAGGTTGTTTACATTTCACTGCTCATTTTCTTCTCTCACTGAGAACAAGATTAGGCTTCCCCTAAAGAAGCCACTGCTACAAGGATGGGTAAAAGCAGATAGGAGTCAAGGAGATCTCACAAGCAAGAAGGTAACTAAACGTCCAATATGAAACACAAATCTAAGTAGCTATAAACCGTGAGATCAGCCATTCAGAATGTAACTGTCAGATTCAGTTACACTTAAAATTTTACTGTGTTTATTTGAACTGTTTCAGAGCTCTGAGTTTAAGATAAATATCATAGTAGGTTAGCAGGGAAAATTTTTTATCTCTCCTAATCTTATTCAATTACAGTGAACTGTGGGGAGCTATCCTAAGTTGTCCAGAAGTTATGTACTGAAAGTACTGTCATTACCATTCACTGTGTAAACCTTAAGCCTCAGCAGTTAACTGCTGTGCGTAAGAACATGCAGAGGGTGAAAATCTATTCTGTAAGTAATTTATATTCAAAGAAAAGATTTATGCATTTTAAAATCTTACACTGCCGACAAATAATTCAGCCACCTGTTTTTTTGTTTGTTTTTTAAATTTAAGGCAAGGGATAAACTTTATTTTTTTTTAATTGTATTTTCTATCACTTTAATTTTTTTTTTTTTTTTAATATGGAGCCCAAGTCTCATCAGGCTTTTTTTTGGGGGGCCTCACCACAGCATGCCAAACTTCCCCAACTGGGGCTTAAACCCAAGCCCCCTAGAGTGGAAGCTCAGAGTCTTAACTACTTAAGACCTCCTGAACTCACAAACAGTTTGAACACAGCCTGTCTGCAGATGGGAGCAGCTGTATCCCTGCCGTGTTAATTGCTTGACCTGAAGTCTCTCAGCACTGGGGCCTACAGGTTATTGGGTAGGGCCAGGTGTCGACACTAATGAACAGGAGGGACGGTTTTGAAATTCACCCGTCAGCCTCTGCATGCGCCAGCATCCACGCCAGGTTTCGCTCCCAAGATCGGTTGCTGCCAGTGCCTATGTCTCCAGTGTGAGCCACAGGCGACCTCCACGTCTCCAGGAGACTCTCCAAGACCAGCAGGTAGGACTGGCTAAAGTTTTATCAAATTACTGCTTTTGTTCTGTGCATGTGGGATTTAGTGTGGGCCTTTCAAGGGTAAAATCTCTATTTCCCCCAGTCCCGTGGGACTCCTGAAATTAAACTCCACTGGCCTTCAGAGTCTAATACTCTGGCAGATCATCTTCCCTGTGCAAGACCTTTGGGCCAGGGACCCTGACATGGGGCTCAGGACTCTCACTTCTTCAGGAAGAACCTCTGCAATATAAATCTCCAGTTTGTGAGTCACACATCTGTGTGTGGGGGGCTTGAGTTTGCTGCCAGTCTGCCCCGCTCCCCATCTCGTCGTAGTTTCTTCTTGATGTTGTTAGTTGTGGATCTTTTCTGGCAGGTTCCAGTCTTTCTCATCGATGGTTCTTCTGCAGATCATTGTGATTTTGGTGTGTTTGTGAGAGGACTCAGAGATTTTCCTACTTGGCTACCTCTGCCAATCTCAGAATTGGTTTCTGGAGCCAAATCTCTCACCTATCAATATAAAAGGTTAAGATGATGAAGTCAAACCCGTGACTTCACTCCAGAGTAATCTATGTCTCATCAAGCAGTAACACATTTTATGAAAGGAATATATGCTTCCACTGGTGGAATTTTAATCATTGACAAGTATCCTTAGGAGAACTTTTGTATTTTTCTTCCTTTTAGAGCAAGGAAAGAAGACAGGGATAGGATGGTAGGATGTGAGGTAAAGAGTAGATTGAAGGAAAGGAAATCCTCTCTTGCCATAGGTCCCCCAGTTTATTTATATTTTAAAAACTCTACCTGTTTTGTGAGCTTTGTGAAAAAGTTGTTATTGAAAGTGGATTGTTGTGAGGAAATAGAAGTTTATTAGTCTTTACATCCATGTCTACATACATTTATGTGTATGTGTGTTATGAATTTGCCACTAAAAATATCAAGCATCCATGGGACGAGTTGTCTGTCTCGCTAGGTAAAATATCACTCTCAAGGCAAAGGGCCTGAAGTGCTGGGAAATGGAGTGAGATGGCCTCATGGAATAGCAGGAAAGAACTCTCACCACTGATAAAGGGTCCTAAACTGAGTTGCTTCCATAACACAACCACATTCAGTTGAGTGGTTGAAGCCTTTGAGTATGCCACCTGAGATTTGGCAGCTTCAAGGGCCAATTCCACTTAGAATGTCAAGAAAAACACCTCTACATCTCTCTCAGCTGCACGGAGCCCAAGGAGCTGCTCTAAATGAAAAGAAACCGCTTCCTCCCCAGCCCGAAAAGAGCCAGCTGAGAGCGGGCCCTTCTCCCTATCCTTGGTTTTCTGGTTTTCTCTCTTCTGAATCAAAAGAAGTTGGAAGATTGAGGAGAACTAAAGACATTTTGGTTTTTCCTTGTCTTGGGATAAAATTATCTGCCACGAAGGAATGGTAAAAGAATGGAACTGATTAAGGGCTTTAGGATGAAACCCAATATATGAAACTTTTTAGCACCAGCTGGTTATTAGTTCTGTGAGTGACCTGCGATTAAAACTTATCTTTGAAGACAACTTCATCGCAATCTTCAAGATGAGAAAAATCTGGGCTCATTCATTCCTTTTTCTTATTCAACATAATTCATCATTATTCATCAAATACTGACTGATGGACATGGAGGTGGCATAATACTTCTAGGTCTTTTTGTTTCATGTTAGAGTATAAAGTGAGTGGGAGCCTAACTCTGACAACTCAATACCTAATACCAAGAAAATGGAGATGGGGTTTGGTTTTTGTTTCCTCCTAATATTTTAGGAGGCTTCCCTGGTGGCTCAGCTGGTAAAGAATCTGCCTGCAATGAGAGATACCTGGGTTTGATCCCAGGGTTGAGACTATCCCCTGGAGGAGGACATGGCAACTCACTCTAATATTCTTGCCTGGAGCATCTCCAAGGACAGAGGAGCCTGGAGGGCTACAGTTCATGGGGTCACTAAGAGTCGGACATGACTTGAGCGACTAAGCAGAGCACAATATTTTTAGAGGCCCCTGTCTCTCCTTCCAATTGAATTTCCTGATGAAGTTATAGAAGTTTCATTGTACAATGACTAGGGAATGACCTTGGTCCTTAGCCCTTTAGAAGAAATGATCAGGGCAATGGGTCACAGTGGTTCCCACTTGCTTACAGTTAAGAACTTTGGGGAAATTAGAGGGCCATTCGGAAAACTCAGCAGTGGCCACAGGACTGGAAAAGGTAAAATTTCATTCCAATCCCAAAGAAAGGAAATGCCAAAGAAGGCTCAAACTACTGCACAATTGCACTCATCTCACACGCTAGCAAAGTAATGCTCAAAATTCTCCAAGCCAGGCTACAACAGTCTGTGAACTGTGAATTTCCAGATGTTCAAGCTGGATTTAGAAAAGGCAGAGGAACCAGGGATCAAATTGCCAACATCCGCTGGATCATTGAAAAAGCAACAGAGTTCCAGAAAAACATCTATTTCTGCTTTATTGACTATGCCAAAGCCTTTGACTGTGTGGATCACAACAAACTGTGGAAAATTCTTCAAGAGATGGGAATACCAGACCACCTTATCTGCCTCCTGAGAAATCTGTATCTGCATAGATAGAAATCTGTATCTTCATGTCAAGAAGCAACAGTTAGAACTGGACATGGAACAACACACTGGTTCCAAATCGGGAAAGGTGTACGTCAAGGCTGTATATTGTCACCCTGCTTATTTAACTTATACGCAGAGTACATCATGAGAAATGCTGGACTGGATGAAGCACAAGCTGAAATCAATATTGCTGGGAGAAATATCAATAACCTCAGATATGCAGATGACACCACCCTTACGGCAGAAAGCAAAGAACTAAAGAGCCTCTTAACGAAAGAGGAGAGTGAAAAAGTTGGTTTAAAACTCAACATTAAGAAAACTAAGATCATGGCATCTGGTCCCATCACTTCATGGCAAATAGATGGGAAAATAGTGGAAACAGTGACAAACTTCATTTTTCTGGGCTCCAAAATCACTGCAGATGGTGATTGCAGCCATGAAATTAAAAGACGCATACTTCTTGGAAGAAAAGCTATGACCAACGTAGACAGCATATTAAAAAGCAGAGACATTACTTTGCCAACAAAGTTCCATCTAGTCAAGGATATGGTTTTTCCAGTAGTCATGTATGGATGAGAGAGTTGGACTATAAAGAAAGCTGAGCGCAGAAGAATTGATGCTTTTGAACTGTGGTGTTGCAGAAGACTCTTGAGAGTCCCTTGGACTGCAAGGAGATCCAACCAGTCCATCCTAAAGGAAATCAGTCCTGAATATTCATTGGAAGGACTGATGCTGAAGCTGAATCTCCAATACTTTGGCCACCTGATGCGAAGAACTGACTCATTGGAAAAGACCCTAATGCTGGGAAAGATTGAAGGTGGGAGAAGGGGACAACAGAGGATGAGATGGTTGGATGGCATCACCGACTCAATGGACATGAGTTTGAGTAAGCTCAAGGAGTTGGTGATGGACAGGGAGGCCTGGCGTGCTGCAGTCCATGGGGTCACAGGGAGGCCTGGCGTGCTGCAGTCCATGGGGTCGCAAAGAGTCGGACACGACTGAGTAACTGAACTGAACTTACTCCCGAGCCTCAATTTCCTCAGGTTTCAAATGGGCATCACAACAAAACAAAACCAACTTCACAGAGTTGGAGATACCTTCCACCCAGAACCTGATCATCATATGTGAGAGAATGCATCCAAAGTCACTAACTCAGAAACTCGAACCAAGTTCTGTCTAGTTCAGTTTGTAATTAATCTAAAATGCTGGCAAAATGCTTCACCAGTTCAAAAGATGAGTTGATTTGTTTCTCCCTGGAGCTCCCCACCACTCAGGTGTTTTGAGAAATGATATTATAGCAGTAAAATTAGATGACTCAGCCTGGCCTTCTTCCTAGAGGCAAGTCCTAGAAATTCCCCCCCTGGTGTTTCTGCTGGTCAGAAACAAGTTCATGGAGAATTAAAGCCTTACTCTCCTCATTTGATGAAGATATTTGGCAAACATCATCATATAGTTCCACAGGCATTAGTCATTAAGGGATTTAAGTCACTGAAGAATGGAAAAGCCTGTTAATACAAGTTTTAGACCTAGAGTGGCTTGGACTGACCTGTCTGGCTCTTTCATCTAATTTGGCTGCTGATTCTCAAAGATGTAAACTTTAGGGGTATGTTTAGACCATCTGTAGCTTGAAGCTGGGCTTCCCTGGTGGCTCAGTGGTAAAGAATCTACCTGCCATGGCAGGAGACATAGATTTGACCCTGGGTTGGGAAGATCTCTTGGAGTAGGAAATGGCAACCCAGTATTCTTGACTGGGAAATCCCATGGACAGAGGAGGCTGGCGGACTACAGTCTATGAGGTCACTAAGAACTGGCCATGACTTAACAACTGAGCAACAGTAACAACAACACAAACTTCAAGCATATTGAACAGCCCTACCATTTTGACAAAACTGAGGATATGACTTGTATGCATGTGTCTTCTGTGTCTAATGGGAAGAGAGACAGAAAGTTCCATAAGAGCAAGAACTGTGTTTTGTCTGATACATCACAGGTGCTCAATAAATGAATAAATAAGTGAATGCCAGCAGAAACCTGTGACAAGATTAATGTCTTATCATTAATTAATATTTGGGAAATTTGAATGATGAAGAGTGGAGTAAGAAACAGAATAAGAAGAAATGAAGCCACATTTCTTATATTTGTTACATTATTAAACACAATGTAACATTATTTGTTACATTATCAAACACAATTTGAAGAGAAGCCAACACACCTAGGAAGGCAGAGCTTGAGAAGCCTGCTGACAAATGGAGCCTGATCACCCAGAACTTGCCTAATCTCTGGCCTTGGTGTTAAGATAACATATTTCCTTACGGCTGAAATCAGTTTTTCTATTATTTGCAGTCAAAAGCCTCATAACTGACTGTACATCAATGCATTTACTTCCACTAAAGCAGATTCTTTCCAGTAACCAGAAATGCACTTATCTCCCACTCCAGATGCTCCTTCCTATACTAGAAGATCTAGGAAAGCTCAATTAGTCATCAGATGATTCTCTCTCTCTCTTCTCCTCCCTAAGGGTGGAATCCTTTACAGGGAAATAGGATAGTTATAGAATTATTTTCCAGATGATTTTAACTACATGTTTAGAAATCCTGTTGAAATATTGCTACTCAGAAACAGAGTGTCACTCTTGTCACTGGGAAATTCAGTTCACTCCAGAGCAAGACTTTTTTCCCCTCTGGGACAATGGTAAAGACCCTCTGTCCTTGTTCTTTCCTTTGATGCTGTTTGTATAAATCATTTGTCTAACAGAATTACAACATGAACCTTACATGCAAGAGCAAAATTTTCTAGTAGCCATATTTTTAAAGGTAAAAAGAAATAGGTGAAATGAAATCTAATGATAGATTTTATTTATTCCAAATATCTAAGATATCTTTTCATGGAAATTCCCTGGCAGTTCAGTGGTCAAGACCCCACACTACCACTGCAAGAGCTGTGGGTTCGATCCCTGGTCAAGGAACTGGAATCCTATAAGCTTTGTGGAGCAGCCAAAAAGGAAAAAAATGTATGTGGGTATATATACATTTTTTTAACATATACTCAATACAAAAGTGTTGATGAGTTATTTTACTTTCTTACCTTTATATACTAAGTCTTCAAAATTCTATGTGCATTTTATATGTACAGCTCTTCCCAATCTGGACTGGCCACATTTTAGGTGCTCAATAGAGAGTGCAGTTGTAGCTGGACATGAATCTCCTTTATTTCTGTTTCATCCCAAGACATATTTGATTAGGTTATTGTATTATCTTTTCCTCGCAACCATCATTAAACTAGTGTCATTCCATCCCTTTTTTCTGATCTAATGCAACTTTATATATGTCATAATTTCTAATAAAGAGCTATAAGCCAAACTTCTCAGTAGATTTGGAGGAGGCTATTTCTCTTTATCCAAGGATTTCCCTATTATTCTTTACTGAATATCACTTTTACTGGTATTAGATGGAAATAATATAATTCATGAAATGGCAACCCACTCCAGTATTCTTGCTTGGAGAATCCCATGGATGGAGGAGCCTGACTAGCTACAGTCATGGGGTCGCAAAGAGTTGGACATGACTGAGCAACTTCACTTTCACTTTTAAACTGTGTATTGACCAAAAGTAGACATGGTGGAGTGTTTATGCCTGGTAAGCAGAATAACTAATGCAGCAAATGAACATTCAGTCCAAAAGCAAAGTTTGCTAGTTGATCTTTTGGTTAAAAGGTGTTTTTATCTGATTAATTGGATTTTAACCATGTTGAGAAATAGACTAGCTGAGATAACAAGAGATAGTGTAGCATGAGAAAGAGCATGGGCATCAGAGTCAAACAAACTGATCTCTATTGCTTACTAGCTGTGTAGTGTTCAGTGTATTAACTTCTCTGTACTTGTTTGTAGAATGAGAGTAGCATGAGAATGATAACGTTGAAAAGTGAAAGTGTTAGTCACTCAGTTGTGTCTGACTCTTTGAGACCCTATGGACCATAGCCAGCCAGGCTCCTCTGTCCATGGCATTCTGTAGGCAAGAATACTGGAGTGGGTTGCCATGTCCTTCTCCAGGGGATCTTCCTGACCCAGGGATTGAACCTGAATCTATGCATTGCAGGCAGATTGTTTACCATCTGAGCCACCATGGAGAGAGCATAAGCAACAGAGTCAAATTCAACTCTATTGCTTACTAGCTGTGTAACATTCAGTGTATTTATTAAATTCTCTATACTTCATCTGCAGAATGAGGGTAGCTTGAGAAAGATAACATACTATGACTGAAATTGTTAGTTCTACCCCAATTTCCACTCTTCCCTTCCTGGTCAATAACGACTCCCTGAAATGTAGCTGGACACCAGGAAGCCCCAAATCAAGGCCTTTGCCTCCCTCACAGCCAGGTGTGTTTATGCCATTAACTTCTGGCCAAATGGGTAAAAGTAGATGTTGTATCTGAAACTTCCAGAAAGTATCCTTATAAAAGGGAGGATGCCCCCTTTCTTCCCTTTGTTCCTTTCTGCAAGCTGGAATTCAGGTATGATGGATGGAACTGAAGCAGTCAGTTTAAACAATGAGACAGAAGCTGTGTATTGAGGATAGTAGAGAAAAAACAGGAATCAGGGTCTCTTACGATCATCACCACAAATGCCCTAGATTATTTGCCCAGGCTTTTAGAATAGAAATGCATTTATATTTTTATTATTTATTTGCTTTTGGCTGAGCAGGGTCTTCACTGCTGTGCCCAGGCTTCCTCTAGTTGCAGCAATCAGGGGCTCCATTCTAGTCGTGGTGCTTCCTATTGTTGTGGCTTCTCATTGCACACCACATGCTCTAGGACACTCAGACTTCAGTACTTGTGAGGTGCAGGTTTAGTAGTTCTAGCTCCCTGGCTCTAGGGGCCAAGCTTAGTTGTCCAGTGGCATGTTGAATCTTCAGGGACTAGGGATTGAACCCATGTTTCCTGCATTGGCAGGAGGATTCTTAACCACTGGATCACCAGGGAAGTCTTGCATTTCTAGGAAGTCATTGCACTTCTAGGAAGTCATTTGGCTTCCCAGGTGGTGCTAGAGGTAAAGAATCTACCTGCCAATGCAGGAGAAGCAAGAAATGTAGGTTCGATCCCTGTGTTGGGAAGATCCCCTGGAGGAGGAACTGGTAACCCACACCAGTATTTTTGCCTGGAAAATTCCAAGGACAGAAGAGCCTAACAGGCTACAGTCCACGGGGTTGCAAAGAGTTGAACATGCCTGAGCAACTGAGCACTGGAAGTCATTTAAACATTTTTATTAATTAACTTTTGTAAAATTATTTGCAAAACAAATGAGATTGTCCTTAAAATAGTAGTAGTAGCAACTTCTTGGCATTGTGAAGATTTCATTAGGTAATTCAGGGAAGTACTTTGCAAAATGTCTGGTACACAGTGAGGGAGTAATAAATATAACCTGTTAAGCTCAATAATGATGATAATTGAGGTTGACCATCTTTCTTACCTCAATCTTAATAAATTGATATTGTCAGAGAAGTGATTTCTTACCCCTGTATAAAAGAGAGTCCAGGTGAGGTCTTTAAAATGAACGTAATGTAATTGAAACGTGATGAAAGTATGTAATTACTCACTATATATAATATTCCTCATCTTATATGTTCATTTTAAAGACCTCACCTGGACTCTGTTTTATGGAGGAACGGGTGTCATGTTCTGGGAGGATTGGCAGACTGTCCAGGGTCACCCTGGCCATGACTACCCAGTTCAGTGCCAAAACTGAGCATAGAACACAGTCCATCCATTTACCAACTGGTGAGGCATCTAAGAAGGCATTTAGCTTCTAAGGTCATTTGAGAACCTAAATGAACCCTTGTAGGAAGGAGAGATACTTGCTGGGTGGGGCTTCCTGGGCCTTTGAGACCAGTGAGGATTTAAATGAGCCTAATTACTCCTGAGAAGGCAATGGCAACCCACTCCAGTACTCTTGCCTGGAAATCCCATGGACGGAGGAGCCTTGTAGGCTGCAGTTCATGGGGTCGTAAAGAGTCGGACACCACTGAAGAGATGCAGCAGCAGCAGCATAAAAATATCAAACAATTAGGAAGGGTGAAAACAGAAAGCTTCACGTTTCAAGGACATGACTTTCACTTTTCACTTTCCTGCATCGGAGAAGGAAATGGCAACCCACTCCAGTGTTCTTGCCTGGAGAGTCCCAGGGACGGCGGAGCCTGGTGGGCTGCCGTCTCTGGGGTCACACAGAGTCGGACACGACTGAAGCGATTTAGCAGCAGCAATTACTCCTGAATAGCTACCAGGCAATCAGTGACACAACCTGCCCTGGGGAGAGAAATCACAGGGTGTGGTGGGCAACAAGTCCCTCGGAGGAGCTGACAAGGGTTTTAAGAAGGGTTTGACTGAAGCTGACTGAGGGCTCTGGGGCAGAGGAGGGGCTGTGACCAGAACTGTCACTCAGAAGAGGAAAATGATAAATTTACTTTTATGAATGCTACCCTTCTTATTGTAAGTCTCATAATTTTGCCATTATAGATTTTTAAGTGTGATTACACTAGAGCCTGAGAAAAGACTAGGTAAGGATTACAGAAATAGATTTTTAAAAATGCAAACACATAATTCTACCTTCAAAAACATTAGGTGCTCAGATAAAATGTTAAAAATAAGTCCAAGTGTACCTTACTTCCTCTACTGGAGTGTTCAGGAACTTAACATGGATCTGAGGTGGGTTGTGATAGGCAACAAATCACCAGCTAATCCTCTTCCACTGTATCTCTGATTTCTTGTGAAGCTGGAGCTTTGAATGGTTCTAACTGGGTCAGAAATAACACTGAACTTAGTACCATCATATGCTTCTTCTGCTCCACCAAGAGCCTCTGAGGCCCTGAACCCAACCCTCACAGCTCTCAAAAAGCTCTGTGCCTTGAAGAAAGGACACCTTTCTATAAAACATCCACCAGAAGGGGGAGCCTTATGATAATTCACACAAAGATGTTGCTAGTGGAGGTCTTACCTGGACTGGCTGACATGGGCTTGGGTCTCAGCTAAAGTGTCCTCTAGCACCATCATTCCTGTTTAAGTAATGCCATTTTAAAGCCAACAGGCTCATGGAATCACAGAATTTAGAACCAGGATTGAGAAGTCTGATGGGCTATAGGCTATAGGGTTGCAGAGTTGGACACGACTGAAGTGACTTAGCAAGCACACACTCACACAAACATCTTAGAAATGACTAATCCCAAATCTTTTTATAAATGAGGGAACTGAGCCATAGAGAAGTAAAGAATTTTGACTAAGTTTTGATAATAATAACTTTTATTCAACAATATTATAATCTTTATGAGCTTGTTCATAGACTCACTTTTACTAATACATCACAAAAGCTGATGTACTTAATCTTAAAAAAATTTTACTGGAGTATTGTTGACTGACGATGTTGTATTACTTTCAGGTATACAACAAAGTGATTCACTTATGCATGTACTGAATATATATTCATTTTTTTTCAGATTTTTTGCTTGTATAGGTTATCATCAAATATTGGATAGAGTCCCCTGTGCCATACAGTAGGTCCTTGTCGGTTGCCTACATATACTGGTGTGTATATGCTAATCCCAAGCTCCTGATTTATCTTTCCCCACCTTTGATTCCTCCCCTTTGGTAACCATAAGCTTGTTTTTAACATCTCTGAGTCTGTTTCTGTTTTGTAAATAAGTTCATTTGTATCATGTGAAAACAATTCGATTCCACACATTAGTGATATCATATGATATTTGTCTTTCTCTGTCTGACTTCACTTAGTATGACACTCTCTAGGTCCATCTGTGCTAAGTCACTTCAGTTGTGTCCAACTCTTTGCAATCCTGTGGACTGTAGCCTGCCAGAGTTCTTCCATGTTGCTGCAAATGGTATTATTTCATTCTTTTTTTATGACTGAGTAATATTCCATTATATATATATGTGTGTGTATGTGTACCACATCTTCTTTATCCATTCCTTTGTTGGTGGAAATTTAGGTTGTTTCCATGTATTGGCTGTTATAAATAGTGCTGCAATGAACACTGGGGTGCATACATCTTTTTGAATTATGATTTTCTCCAGGTGTATGCCCAGGAATGGGACTGCTGGATCATATGGTAGTTCTATTTCTATTTTTTCTTATATACTTAAGAAAGTTTGAGCTATATTTAAGCTATAATTTCAAACAGATGGATAAAAATACAGCAATTCAGCTTGCTGTTTAGGTCATTGAGAATGTTTGGTCCTCAGTATAGACTTTGACATCCTGCTATTCTACTACTGTTCTGCTAGTTTACTACTGTTAAAATTTTACTAAAATCTTGTGGTCAACTCCTCTGAGAAGTTTTTCCTTTCCTTTTCAGAATAGTTTGGGTATTCCTCCTACATGCCTGCCCATGACCTTGGGCTTTCTGGCTGATAACATTTGTGACACTATCTTACAGTTGTCATATATAATTTTGGTTTCCTATAATCTGTAAGCTCTGTGAAGATGATGACATTGGATATTTCTTTACACCATGGTATCCCCAGTATTTAAAATAGTGTTTGGAACTATTAAGAGGACTAAATAAATGTCTGCAAAATGAAAGATGAAAGGGATCAAAAACAGAGGGATGCGTGAAGAAATCGGGATGATGAAATGGAATTTTTTAAAAGTGTGTTCAGGAACAAGAATTAAAGCTAAAAATGAATGTAAAGAATTAAGTAGTTCCCTAATTTACAAAGTTTTAAGATTTCCAAGTAAGTGTGATGGAGTATGTAATACAAGCCAAGAGAGTTCCTCATGTATACTTCGTGTGTCTATTTGCACGTGGGGGTCTACCACTCTACGGTGACAGACACTCTAAGGTGACCCTCACATGACTCCTGTCCCCAACAGTTCACACCTTCATATATTGTACTTCCTACCACTAGTTTGTGGCCAGGACCTGGGACCTGCTTATAACCAACAAATGTGGCAAAGGTAATGAGGTGTCACTCCTGTGATTGTGTTACCTTTATATAAGACTCCCATTGTGTACACACACACAAGCACACATGCTCACAATCAGAGACACAGAGAAAGTACTTTGGTCCAAGTCAGCCAGCAATTAAGTTGTGAAATTGTGATTCAAATCTATACTTAACAGTTTTCACTACCTGGAAATTCCCCCTAACAATCTGACTTCCAACTTTCATGCCATATGTTAAGCCCAGGGATACATAGACAACTGTCCTGATTCACTTCTATCATTTCGTATTAGAAACGTGAATATGCTATGCTTGTTTGCTAAGTTACTTCAGCTGTGTCTGACCCTGTGACCCCATGGATCATAGTTTGCCAGGCTCCTCTGTCCATGGGATTCTCCAGGCAAGAATACTGGGGTGGGTTGCCATGCCCTCCTCCAGGGGATCTTCCTCACCCAGGGACCGAACTCGCGTCTCTTATGTCTCCTGCATTGGCAGGTGGATTCTTTACAACTAGCACCATCTGGGAAGCCCAAATATGCTATGGAAAAAAAAAAAATATATATATAAATATTAGGAAAATGTGAAAAGACAATTTGCAGATGAGAACTCCAAATGGTTAATAAGTATACAGTAGAGGACTTCCTTGGTGCCTCAGTGGTAAGGAATCTGCCTGCCAATGCAGGCGACACAGGTTTGATCCTTGATCTGGGAAGATGCTACATGCTGTGGAGCACCTCAGCCCATGTGCCACACACTGAGCCTGTGCCCTAGAACCCGGGGGCTGCAGCTACTGAAGACTGTGTGCTCCACAAGAGAAGCCACCACCATGAGAAGCCCATGCACTGCAATAGCAATGGAGACTCAGCGCAGCCAAAAATAAATACAATTTAAAAAATAATTACACAGTAGAATGGCCATCCTCACTAGTAATCGGACAAGCACAAATCAAAATGGGCTATCCCTTTATACTCATCAAATTGGTAAAAATCAAAACTTTCAAAGATACCAAGTGCTAGGTAGACATGGGAAACTTTGTATTCAGTTAGTATCTGTTCTAGAAGTGATGAGATCAGTTTGCAATACTTGGAGAAATTTAGCATGTGCATATTCCAGACCCAGCACTAGATTCTACTACCTAGTCTGTAGGAGCTGGGAGCTAGGTGTCAATCTAGATCTATTATTACGGGAATGAATAAGTAAAATGTGTTGGATACATTCTGTGGAATAACATGGAGTGATTAGTAGCAATGAATTGGTACATATAGCACCATCTTAAAAAATATAGCACTGAGTGAATAAAAAGTATGACAGAATGAGGTCTGTGGTTACAATACCGCTTACATAAATTAAAACATGCCTATGGTATTTTTCAAAGATATTTACATATTTAATAACATCAAACTCTTTAAAATGGCCATCTGTAGGGAAGGGGAAAATGGATGGGAGGTTTGGGGGGACAGTAATCAGGAATGAATTGAAAACGCATGTAAAAGAAAGCAAGCCTGTGGGAGAAGGCGAGGGTGGGATGTTTTGAGAGAACAGCATCGAAACATGTATATTATCTAGAGTGAAACAGATCACCAGCTCAGGCTGGATGCATGAGACAAGTGCTCGGGCCTGGTGCACTGGGAAGACCCAGAGGAATCAGGTGGAGAGGGAGGTGGGAGGGGGGATCGGGATGGGGAATACATGTAAATCCATGGCTGATTCATGTCAATGTATGACAGAAACCACTACAATATTGTAAAGTAATTAGCCTCCAACTAATAAAAATAAATGGGAAAAAAAAAAGAAACCAAGCAAGGGCCCTTGACCAGACTAATGATTGTCCCTTATGAACTAAAGGGTATGTTGAACTCATCTCTCAGCCCTTGAGGTCCTCAAAAGAACTAAAATGTTGTGGAATGAAGCTCTATTGTTATTGGCTAAAGATCCTACATCAATCTGGGATATTTCAATAACAAAAGTATGGGTACTTTTTATTGGGAGAGGAGCCACATCATAATGGCACTTCAAAAGCTAAGGGGAATAGAGGGAAATTGTTTCTAAAAATAAAGTGAGTAATTTCTTAGATTTGTGCTTGGAAAAAACACAATGACTAATGTTTTGGCAAGGTGTTAAAATTGTGCATTAGTCTTATCTTAATGGAAGAGAAACTTTTTGATGAAAATTTTCCATTTGACCTAAGCAATCTTGTGGTAGATCATTATTCTGCACAAACAGCCAAGAGAACCCTTCAGCCTGGATTTCATGGTGCATCCCACTCATATTCTCCAAGCAAAGCTATGGAACCTGTGCTTTCAGGTCCCTGCAGATACCCAGCTCAACAAGAGCTTTATACTGGTCAGTCTGATTTCCCAAGGAATAAATTACTAGGAATAGTTGATATGAGTTCAGTTCAGTCACTCAGTCATGTCCAACTCATTGTGACCCCATGAACCGCAGCACGCCAGGCCTCCCTGTCCATCACCATCTCCCGGAGTCCACCCAAACTCATGTCCATTGAGTCGGTGATGCCATCCAGCCATCTCATCCTCTGTCATCCCCTTCTCCTCCCGCACTCAATCTTTCCCAGCATCAGGGTCTTTTCCAATGAGTCAGCTCTTCACATCAGGTGGCCAAAGTATTGGAGATTCAGCTTCAACATCAGTCCTTCCAATGAACACCCAGGACTGATCTCTTTAGGATGGACTGGTTGGATCTCCTTGCAGTCTGAGGGACTCTCAGGAGTCTTCTCCAACACTACAGTTCAAAAGCATCAATTCTTCTGCACTCAGCTTTCTTTATAGTCCAACTCTCACATCCATACATGACTACTGGAAAAACCATAGCCTTGACTAGACGGACCTTTGTTGGCAAAGTAATGTCTCTGCTTTGTAATATGCTGTCTCGGTTGGTCATAACTTTCCTTCCAAGGAGTAAGTGTCTTTTAATTTCATGGCTGCAATCACCATCTGCAGTGATTTTGGAGCCCAGAAAAATAAAGTCAGCCACTGTTTCCACTGTTTCCTCATCTATTTGCCATGAAGTGATGGGATGCCATGATCTTAGTTTTCTGAATGTTGAGCTTAAGTCAATTTTTTCACTCTTCTCTGAATTTCATTAAGAGGCTCTATAGTTCTTTGCTTTCTGCCATAAGTGTGGTATAATCTGCATATCTGAGGTTATTGATATTTCTCCCAGCAATCTTGATTCCAGCTTGTGCTTCATCCAGCCCAGCATTTCTCATGATGTACTCTGCATGTAAGTTAAATAAGCAGGATGACAATATACAGCCTTGACGTACTCCTTTCCCAATTTGGAACCAGTCTGTTGGTCCATGTCCAGTTCAAACTGTTGCTTTCTGACCTGCATATAGGTTTCTCAAGAGGCAGGTCAGGTGGTCTGGCATTCCCATCTCTTGCAGAATTTTCCACAGTTTATTGTGATCCACACAGTCAAAGACTTTGGCATAGTCAATAAAGCAGACATAGACATTTTTCTGGAACTCTTGCTTTTTTGATGATCCAGCAGATGTTGGCCATTTGATCTCTGGTTCCTCTGCCTTGTCTAAAACCAGCTTGAAAACATTTTACATTATTTAGATATCAGGCTCAGAATATAATTTCAGTCTAGTATATCAGAAACACTACACTGAAATTGTAAATGAATTTCTAGATGAATTAGAAATGATAAATGAGTAAATAAACACACAAAAGCAAACCAAACAAAACAGAAAACATAGGATACATGACCTTGCCTTCAATATAATTATCACCCTTGGCTACAAATTTGAGAAAGAATGTCCCATAATAAATTATCATTTCAAAATATTTTTTGCCTATTTTGATAAGTAGCAGGTAGATAAACAAGAAAAAAATGAAGTGAATGAGAAGTTACTTCATTTGTTTATTCTTTTAGGAGATAATGAAAGCCTTAAACTTCGATATGTTTATAACCTCAGTGTGCCTTTCATTGGTATCTTCTTTCTCTGCCTTCTCTTCTTTCTGCCACAATGCTTTTAGCTAATCCCCCTTTCCTTGGCCATCCCCATGACTGTTGCAGTCACATTCTCTCCTGTGGGTGGGGGTGGGGAGGAAATCCATGGACTTCATGACCACCACCTAGAGAGGTTATTTTCTCCCTATTTCCATGTGTGTGTGTGTCCCCAAACACCCAAGGAAAATTCTAAAAGCTTCGTGGTATCCTTTCTGTTCAAAATTAGTTAAATCAAGCTATCACAATTTTTATTAAGGATTTTTCTATCTACTGATAGATATGTGTATCCCATTTGGAGTTCATAGTTTATTTCATTCTACAAAGTGTTCAACCAAAAGCATTAGAATTTTAGAATTTTAGTAGTACTTATTTTATTGTACAGTTCTTGTATTTTACTAGTGAGTTCAAAGTAAATTTTTTTTCTTTTCTGTCTTCTGCTAATGCCAAAATTTTCAGAGGCTACCAAAATCTGAATATTACTTTCTCCTGGTTACAGCAACAGCCAAATTTAGCATTGGAAATTACAAATATTACTTAATCTGAAGAGATAGCAATAGAACTTCCTAGATTTTTTTCTCATTAGAATGCTACTCTCCAGATACAGTGTTATGAATGAGACTACATCCATAGACTTAGCAGCAAAATTGTATCAAAATCATAGTCATTAATTTTCCTTGGACATCCTCTAAAGCTGCTGACAGTACTTAAAAGTCAACCTGCCAACAGAAACCTTTCATGTACCAAACACAGTACTCTATCCCTGGTAGGCATTGTGTAAATACACACAACTTCCCTTTCCTTAATCCTCAAGAGAGCCTTAACTAGTAAACATTTTTATCTCATTGTTACAAATAAAAGAAAAATAATAGTAGTAACCATCTGGTCCCACTTAGTATGAAAGAAGATATAACTGCCTACTCAGGCTGGAAACAGAAACCATGTGGTGAAATCGTTTCTGAATTAGTCTGCATTCTCCCAACTTAGTCTCCCTTAAGCATCAGCCACCATCGCTCTTTGCAGGAATGCAATGGTCAGAGTTGAGGAAGGCTTGAGTCGTCTGGGCTCTGCAGTGTCCTGCACCGTCCATTCAATCCTATGACTGTTCAAACAGTGTGAGGACCACTGAATGCATTCACCAGTTGTTCTTGCTGCATAAACACAATCAGAAGGGACGCAGCAGACTGACACAAAGTCTAGAAAGTGGAAACTGCAGTATGCTGGGCTCCTACAGTCACTCTCTTCTAATCCAATGATGTTTTAAACCAGTTCTAATGGAAGATCCTTTTTCATTTTTCAGGTTATTTTCCTGAAAGGGGTGCAAAATGTTAGAAGATAATCTTCTAATTCCTACCTCATTTCTTCAGTGTTATTAAGTAACAATGGGCAGTCAACCCTAATATCATACTGAGATGATACTTTTGTGTAAATTTAACATCTTCATTATACTTGTCACATATATTGTATTATAAATTTATAGGCAATAGATAGCCCCCACAAAAGAACCCCGTTCCTTTAAAAGTGACAAACCTTTAGGCATATTTCTGAGCCACATTCAGACAATATCACCAATAAATTTATAGGTGATAATTTTCAAGAAGAAAATTGTCAAACAATCAGTTTATCATCTGTAACAGAAGGTAAATAATCTATATTTGATACATTCTGTGGTAATTATAAGAAACTTTTCAATGATGGTATATGCAAACATAAATGTGAACCTAAATTTTTTTCTGGTATACTTATTAGAAGGACTATAATGACAATTAAAACTTTAAAGTAATTTTTAAAACTTGATTTAAGAATGTCCAGTGGAAAGCCAGTATTAAAGCATACTATGACAGTAATGAAAATATCTATACTTCATTAAATTCAAACCATCCTTCTTACATTTTCTACCTTAAAAGTCAACAATTAATCCATGTTATCATAATTTATTTTGTAATTTATTTCAATTTAATACTTGCAAGATTAACTTATCTGAAACTTCTCTTTAATATTTTAAGTTTCAGATTTCTTGCTAGGTTTCTGAAAATACTGAATTTTCTCTCCCTTGATGTATAAAAGGAGTTACTTTAAAAAAAAAAAAAAAAAGTACATGTGAAATGTGAGTGGGCTTTTATACTATCTTGGTTTAAATTATAAAGGTACAGAGAGAAAAATGCAAAAAGATAACTGTCATGTAGACTATTCAACTAGTTCATTTTGTATTTTCTCTCTTCCTCTATAATGAACAAGCAGAAAATAAATCTTTGGCATTCCAAGGATGATTATAAAGTAGCCTCCATCATCAGATCACGTAGATACACATCACCTGACATTATAATGTGTCTCTCTGCGTGTTAGTCGCTCAGTCATATCCAGCTCTTTGTGACTCCAGGGGATCTTCCCAACCCAATGCAGGGGATCCAACCTGGGTCTCTTGCATTGCAGGTAGATTCTTTACCATCTGAGCCACCAGGAAAGCCCCAACATTATAGTAGAGGCACTACATAATGTTGTTCCAAAGATCAGCTGAAAAGCTGGAGTTTACATCAGTGGCTGTGATGAAAGCTCCTCATGATTTGACTATAGTTGAAACCTCAGAGACTTATGCACTGAGCAACAATGAAGATACTATATTATCAACTAGGATTATAGCAAAACACCACAAACAAAAATCCCTTTCAGCTCATAAAAGAAATGATTATCACAAGGAAGGAGAAGTGACTTCTTCATTTAAAAAGCAATCACAGAGAATATTTTAAAGTAAATATAAACTATCTCCACCCTACCCCAGAAGATGTTAAAACCACATAGAAAAATGTCTAAAGTAAATACAATAAACTCACAGATGAAAAACCATTTATAGGATCCATTTTAGGATGTGCACTTTGCTAAATGATCTGCAAAATTAGAAAAAGTGATTCATTGTAGAGATGCATTATCTGAAGAGTACACAGTGTCCAGAAATTCTGTTGCTTCTTTCATCACAATCAATGTAATGTTTGCTTTAGTAAGGATGTGAAGTTATTTATATGAGGAGTAGGAGGAGGAGGTAAAAAGCTACAGAACTAGTATCAAGCCAAGAAGGAAAAGGCAGTGTCAACAATGTTCATTTCACAATGTGGCAGGGGGATTATTAAAATATATCCTTCAGCTAACATATAAAAATTAAAAATCTCATTAAGCCTAAAAAAGTTTGTTTCCACAAACCATGTGCTCTCTCAATACCATTAATAGCTGTTTAAATTTGGCTCATGAAAAAGCTGAAGTTGTATTTCTCATATGCCAGAATGCATGTCAGTTAATTCTGCAAAGTTTTGCCACTTTCATTTCATGCACACTTGTGTCAACAATCTGTCATTTTATGTTTCAGTAAACCTGATGTACATGTTATTCTCCCATCAGTGACAGAGACTCACTAAGTAATCATGAAATCTTTTCTAGGAGACCATGTTAAGTGCTAGAACCCCTCTCTAATGGAAAGTTTTTAAAAAAAGTATTTAGTTAATTAACAATGTTCTGTTAGTTTCAGGCATACAGCAAAGTGATTAAGTTATACATACATAAGTATCTATTCATTTACAAGTTCTTTTCCTGTTTAGGTTATTAGAGAATGTTGAGCAGAGCTCCCTTTGCTATACAGTAGGGTCTTGTTGGTTATCTATTTTAAAAATAGTGATGTGTATATGTGAATCCCAAGTTCCCAATTTCTCCCCTCCACCATATTTCCCCTTTGGTAACCATAAATTTGTTTTCTAGGTCTGTGAGTCGGTTTCTATTTTGTAAATAAGTTTATCATTTTTTTAGATTCCACATATAAGCAATATCATATAATATTTGTCTTTTTCTCTCTGACTTCACTTTGTATGATAATCTCCAGGTTGATTCTCTCCAGGTTGATAATATCTTTGTTGATAATCTCCAGGCAAATAGCATTATTTCATTCTTTTTAACAGCTGAGTAATATTCCATTGTATATATGCCATGTATCTCCAGTATCCATTCATCTGTTGATGGGTATCTAAGTTGCTTTCATGTCTTGGCTATTGTAAACAGCGCTGCAGTGAACATTGGTGTGTATATCCTTTTGAATCATGGCAATTCTTTAAAAAACTTAAAATAGAGTTACACTATGATCCAGCAACCCCATTTCTGAGCATATATCCAGAGAAAACTATTCCTAGAATGTTGACATTCACTCTTGCCATCTCCTGTTTGACCACTTCTAATTTGCCTTGATTCATGGACCTAACATTCCAGGTTCCTATGCGATATTGCTCTTTACAGCATTGGACCTTGCTTCTATCACCAGTCACATCCACAACTGGGTATTGTTTTTGCTTTGGCTCCGTCCCTTCATTCTTTCTGGAGTTATTTCTACACTGATCTCCAGTAGCATATTGGGCACCTACCGACCTGGGGAGTTCCTCTTTTAGGATCCTATCATTTTGCCTTTTCATACTGTTCATGGGGTTCTCAAGGCAAGAATACTGAAGTGGTTTGCCATTCCCTTCTCCAGTGGACCACATTCTGTCAGACTGCTCCACCGTGACCTGACCGTCTTGGGTGGCCCCACACAGCATGGCTTAGTTTCATTGAGTTAGACAAGACTGTGGTCCTGTGATCAGATTGGCTAGTTTTCTGTGATTATGGTTTCAGTGTGCCTGCCCTTTGATGCCCTCTTGCAACACCTACAATCTTACTTGGGTTTCTCTTACCTTGGACTTGGGGTCTCTCTTCCTGGCTGCTCCTTACCTTGGAACAGACTGGTTCCAAATAGGAAAAGGAGTACGTCAAGGCTGTATATTGTCACCCTGCTTATTTAACTTATATGCAGAGTACATAATGAGAAACACTGGGCTGGAAGAAGCGCAGCCGCTGCTCCTTACCTTGGACAAGGAGTATCTCCTCACGGTTGCCCCTCCTGACCTTGAACTTGGAGTAGCTCCTCTCGGCCGCTCCTGCACTGTTGCAGTCTGGCGCTCTCCATCGCCGTCCCTGACCTTGGGCAAGGGGTAGCTCCTCACAGCCAGGCTTCCGCGTGGTCCGTCACAGCTGTCGTGCTTCTGAGCGGTCCATCGTAGCTGTCGCAGCCGGTGCGCTTCTTGGGTCCCATTTGTTCATTGCCATCACTCTAGGAGATAAATCAAAAAAGATACTGCAGTGATTCACGTCGAAGAGTGTTCTGCTACTTTGTCCTCTAAGAGTTTATAGTGTCAGGTCTTACATTTAGGTCTTTAATCTATTTTGGGTTTATTTTTATGTATGGTGTTACAGAATGTTCTAATTTCATTATTACACATGTAGCTGTCCAGTTTTCCCAGCATCACATATTGAAGAGACTGTCTTTTCTTCATTGTGTAGTCTTATCTCCTTTGTCATAGAATAATTGACCATAGGTTCATGAGTTCATTTCTGGGCTTTCTATCCTATTTCATTGATCTATATTTCTGTTTTTGTGCTAGTAATATACTGTTTTGATGACTTAAGCTTTTAGTGTAGTCTGAAGTCAGGGAGCCTGATTCCTCCAGCTCTGTTTTTCTTTCTCAGTATTGCTTTGGCTATTCTGGGTCTTTTGTGTCTCCATGTGAATTTTAAATTTTTGTTCTAGTTCTGCAAAAAAAAAAATTCCATTCATAGTTTGATAGGGATTGCATTGAGTCTGTAGATTGCCTTCAGTAGTATAGACAGTTTCATAATATTGATTCTTCTAATCCAAGAACATGGTGTATCCTTTCCATCTGTTTGTTTAATATTATATTTCTTTAATTGGTGTATTATAGTTTTTGAAGTACAATTTTTTTTTTGCCTCCTTGTTTTTGTGACAAGAGTCACTCATGTCTGACTCTTTGTGACTCCATGGGCTGTAGCACCATTGCTCCACGTGGGAAACCTAGGTTTATTCCTAAGTATTTTATTTGATGTGATGGTCAGTGGGATTGTTTATTTAATTTCCCTTTCTGATCTTTTTTGTTAGTGTATAAAAGTGCAAGACATTTCTGTGTATTAATTTTGTATCCTGCAACTTTACCAAGTTAATTGATGAACTTAGTAGTTTTCTAGTAACATCTTTAAGATTGTCTATGTATAGTATCGTGTCATCTGCAAATAGTAACAGTTATACTTCTTTTCCAATTTGGATTCTTTTTATTTCTCCTCTGATTGCCAAGGCTAACACTTCCAAAACTATGCTGAATAAAAGTGGTGAGAGTGGACATCCTTGTCTTGTTCTTGACCTTAGAGGCAATGCTTTCAGCTTTTCACCATTGAGAATGATGTTAGCTGTGGGTTTGTTATATATGGCCTTTATTATGTTGAAGTAAGTTTCCTTTATGCCCACTTTCATAGAGTTTTTATCATAAATGGGTGTTGAATTTTGTCAAAAGATTTTTCTGCATCTATACAGATGATATGGCTTTTATTATTGAATTTGTTAATGTGGCATATCACACTGATTCATTTATGGATATTGAAAAATGCCTGCATCCCTGGGATAAATTCCACTTAGTCATGGAGTAAGATCCTTTTAATGCACAATACAGTACATTCAGTTTGCTAATATTTTGTTGAAGGCTTTTTGTGTCTATGTTTATCAGCAATAGTTGCCTGTAATTATCTTTTTCATGGTATCTTTCTCTGGTTGTGATAACAGGGTGATGATGGCCTCATAGAATGAGTTTGGGAGTGCTCCTTCCTTTGCAATTTTTTGGAATCATTTCAGAAAGATAGTTGTTAACTCTTCTCTAAATGTTTGATAGAAGTTGCCTCTGAGGCCATCTGGTCCTTTCCTGGACTTCGGTTTGTTGGAAGTTTTTAAGTCACAGTTTCAATTTTAGTACTTGTGATTGGTCTCTTAATATTTTATATTTCTTACTGGTTCATTCTTGGGAGATTGTACCTTTCTAAGAATTTGTCCATATCTTCTAGGTTTTCCACTTAATTGTCATATAGTTGCTTGTGGCAGTCTCTTATGATCCTTTGTGTTTTTGTAGTGTCCATTGTAACTTCTCATTCTTCATTTCTAATTTTACTGATTTTTTACTAATTCATTTTTCATGATGAGTCTAGCTAAAGGTTTATCAGTTTTGTTTATCTTTTCAAAGAACAAGGTTTTAGTTTCACTGATCTTTTCTATTTTTCATCTCTATTTCATTCATTTCTGCTCTGATCTTTATGATTTCTTTCCTTCTACTAACTTTGGTTTTTGCTTGTTCTTCTTTAGTTGCTTTAGGTTGTTTATCTGAGATTTTTCTGGGTTTCTGAGAAAAGCTTGTGTTAGTCTAATCTTCCCTCTTAGAACTGCTTTTGCTGTGCCCCATAAGTTTTGGGTTGTCATGCTTTCATTTTCCTTTGTCTCTAGGTTGTTTTTTTTTTTTTTTTTAACTTCCTCTTTGATTCTTCAGTGATCTATTAGTTGTTTAGTAGCATATTGTTTAGCCTCCACTTGTTTGTGATTTTTACAGTTTTTTCCCCCCTGTAGTTGATTTCTAATCTCCTAGCATGTGGTCAGAAAAGATGCTTGGTGTTATTTCAATTTTCTTAAATTTACGGAGACTCAATTTGTGGCTGTGCATGTGATCAATCCTGGACAATGTTCTTGGTGCATTTGAGAAGAACATGTTTACTTTTGGATGGAATGCTCTACAAATATCAATTAAGTACATCTAATCTAATGTGTCATTTAAGGCCTGTGTTTCCTCATTCATTTTCTTCTTTTAAACATGTATTTGGTTGCACTGGGTCTTCATTGCTATGCGTAGGCTTTCTCTAGTTGTGATGTGCAAGGGCTACTCTTCATTGTGGTGCATGTTCTTCTCATTGTAGTGGCTTCTCTTGTTGCAGAGCACAGGCTCTAGGGCATGTGGGCACATAAGCTCAGGAGCTGTGACTCATGGGTCCTAGAGTGCACAGGCTCAGTTGTTGTGGAGCATGTGGTGCATGCTCCATGGCATGTGAAATCTTCCTGGACCAAGGATCAAACCCGTGTCCCCTGCATTTGCTGGTGAACTCTTATCTACTGTGCCACCAGGGAAGTCTTACTCATGATTTTACACATGATTTTCTGTCTGGATGATCTGTCCATTGATGAAATCGAGTGTTGTAAATTCCGCCACTATTATTGCGTTACTGTTGATTTCTCCTTTTATGGCTGTTAGTCCAGTGGGAAGTTGAAAAGGGACTTCAGTTTAACACCTTCCTCAGGGGATTCTGACACAACCCCCAGGGGTTATAAAACATTTACTGTTTTGAGAATCAGTAATCTTTGAATAAGGACTTCACAGATGGCACCAGTGGTAAAGAACCCACCTGCCAATGCAGGAGACATAAGAGATGTGGGTTTGATCCCTGGGTCAGGAAGATCCCCTGGAGAATGGCATGTCCACCCACTCCAGTATTCTTGCCTGGAGAATTCCATGGACAGAGAGGCTGGCAGGCTACAGTCCATAGAGCTGCACAGAGTCAGACATGACAGAAGTGACTTAGCACGGATGCGATCTTTGGATAAAGACAAAAAAATCTATGTATTTACCTCATGCCAGTTTAACAAACTTCAAGAACATGGTGGTTATAGGTTACATTCACATGGCATTCATGATCCTACATTTGGTACAGCTTTGAGGGATAGCTATATCTATATGTTTGTCTGTCTATCTATATATATTTTTCCTTGTAGCAATGAAAGAGTTATCCCTATTCACCACTTGATTGTGATCACCAGCCTAAGAAGGCTGTCCAGGGGGTAAGGGTCTGGTCAGGCCACAGGATAGAGAAGTTTCACTTTGGTATATTTGCTCAGCAATTCTAACCAAAAATAATAAACCAAAAATCAAAGTCATATGTTTACAGTAGTATTAGTTGCAGTTTCAGGTCCAAGTAAATAATCTAGACCTTTCACTCAGATGGTTGGCTCATAGGAAGGTAGAAGGAAGAGGTCAGGCAAAATCTGGTTGTGAACATATTCACTTGCACCTGAAACAATTAGCTTTAGTAATCAAACAACTGCTGGCTGACAGTCTTTCTGTTCCAATGAAGGAAAACTATATGACAATGCAACCTCCTTATAGATAGGTGTCATTATCCCACCAGTTGATGCTGTCATAGGTTCCCTCTCCCTACTCAGAATCTAGGTATTTCTTTCCCCACGTGCCAGGAGTGGTGGCTGCAAATGGTTCACAGCTAAGCCTCTCTCCAGGAATTATCCTTGACCTAAGATTGTCTCCCCTCCTAAGGGGAGGTGAAGAGCAGCCCACACGCAACACAGGGCCAGGAGGAGGGTGAAACAAAGTGAGGAGTGAGCCTCAATGCTAGACTTAATAGAGTGTCAAAAAACTCAGAAATCAAGATAAATGATATTTTAATACACTATTTTTAAAAATCAAGAATGAAAAGAATCCATGCTACTCAAAATATCACAATTTTAAATAGAGACAGTATCAGTAATAACCAATTCCTCCTTTTACCTGAGGCTCCAATATAACCCTGCACAGCTCTGTCACTTATTCTTTTTTTTTACCCCCTTTTCTGAGTGGGGAACCACACCACATGACTTGTGAAACCTTAGTTCCCTCACCAGGAATCAAACCTAAGCCTTTGGCAGTAAGAGTGTGGAGCCCTAACCACTAGTGTGAAAATGTTAGTTACTCAACCATGTCTGACTCTTTGCGACCCCATGAACTGTAACCCATTAGGTCCCTCTGTCCATGGAATTCTTCAGGCATGAATACTGGAGTGGGTAGCCATTTCCTTCTCTAGGAATCTTCCCAGCCGAGGGATAGAACACAGGTATCCAGCATTGCAGGCAGATTCTTTACCATCTGAGCCACCAGGGAAGCCTATAACTACTGGACCACCAGGGAATTCCCTTACTTATTCTATTTTTATTCAATATGTTCATTGCATAATTTTGCATTAGTTTAGATTTTTTAATAGTGCAATAAAATATTATTTACCTCAGTTACTGAGTTTTTTGGCACCCCTAAATTTTGTCCTTGAGGAGAGGACCTCCCTTGACTCACCCTAGTTCAAGCCATGGTGAGTGGTATCAACCCCTGGCTTGTTTGCCTCACAGGCTGACAATGCTGAAGGGTCACCTAGCACCACAGTCCCTGTGGGCTCAGCTGAGACCTGTCTTGTGACTTCATCCCAGTCCAGTCCTGCTTCCCTCAATCCCTTAACAGTGTTATCCTCAAGAGGACTCCTGCAGGCAAGTCTCTGAGTCTTTTTTCCTAAAATATCCCAGAGGACAGGTGACAATGGAAGCTCAGAGAGGCTGAGGGACTTGCCCAAGTTCTCAGAATTCCTCAGTAGTGGAGATGAGAACCCAGGTTAGTATAATTGAAAGCCAGTGCTCCTCATTGTAACACCCTATGCTTCTAGGCCAGGATTTGGGACAATAGTCAAGTAAGCCAAGGTCAAACCCAGACACTAACAATCCCCATGCACTCTTCTACTGAAATTCCTAATTATGGACTGGAAATCATGCTTTCTGATTTTCAGGAAGTAAGCCTCTGATTGTCAGACCATGTGGCAGGCAGAAAAATCCACCCCCCACCCTTCCAAGATACCAATATCCTATCCCAAAACCTATGAATATGTTAGCTTACATGGCAGAAGGGACTTTGTAGATGTGATCAAGTTAGGGATCTTGAGATGTGGAGATTATTGCATTTGTGGGTGGGCCCAACATAAACACGGGGGTCCTTATTAGGGTAAGAGGGAGGCAGGAAAGTCAGAAAGAGATGTGATCATAGAAGCAAAGGTCAGTCACATGACCATGGGCCAAAGAACTCATGAAGTCTCTAGAAGCTGGAAACATCAAGGAACAACTCTCCTAGAGCCTCCCAAAAGAAACACAGCTCTGCCACCACCTTGATTTTAACCCCTTATATAGGACCTGTTTTAGACTTCTGACTTTACAGAAGTGTAGGAAAATCAATGTGTGTTGTTTCAAGCCCTCAGTTTGTGGTGATTTGTTACTACAGTGATAGAAATCTAATAGACTCCTAAGGCACAGCTTTTGCCCTGACATCATGGCATCACTCACATCCCTCTGAGTTGTCTTGGATCCCAAACAGAAATTAGACAGAACCACAAAGGAATCTGATAACGTCTTCTCAGTTGTATAACATTTTTTAAATTAAAAAAATAACTTGAAAAAAATTAAAAAAAAAAAAAAACTTGAATGTGTGGAAGGATTGATCTGTTCTGACTCCAGATGGTCCTATTCTCCTGGTGACAGATGGAAGTCCAGGACAGGCAGCGCCCATCGATCCACATGAAAGGAGGGGAATGACTGTTGTAACAAGGCCAGCATGACACAAGAACTCTTCAAGGCACACTTTTTACTTTTCTGATTCTTTAGCGATATCTTTTGTTTGAACTGTAGATATTCCTTTCCTATTACAATTTTAGTTCAGAACCAACTGTTTTGTTTTTCTTCTTTCCTTGCTTTACTCACATAATTGAGAGTTTAAGATCCTCCTGCTATTTGAGCAAAAGTAGACATTTTGTTGTTCTTGTCATTGATTAGATTTGGGGTCTGAAGTGCCATCAAGGTTTAACATGAAAATCTGAATATTGAAGAGATTTTCTTTTCTAGATTAGTTATATGAAAAGGGGCTTCTTTGGTGGCTCAGTTGGTAAAGAAGCTGCTTGCAATTCAGGAGACCCAGGTTTGATCCCTGGGTCAGGAAGACCCCCTGGAGAAGAGAATGGCAACCCACTCTAGTATTCTTGCCTGAAAAATCCCATGGGCAGAGGAACCTGTCAGGCTACAGTCCAGAGGGGTCACAAAGAGTCAGACACAACTGAGTAACTAACACTTTCACTTTCTTTCAGATGAAAGAGGACAAAATCCTTCGGCTAGAAGCCAAAGAGAATTTGGGGCATCAGGAAAATATCTTGAACAGAAACAGAAAAGAGCAGGGCTTCACTCCAGGCAAGGAAAGGGTTCTAGGATGGGGACAGACAAGGAGAGAGAGGAAATCACCATGTGTATATGAGTAGGGGTTGTTTTTGTTGCTCAGTGCTGACTGATTCTTTGCAACTCCATGGACTGCCACATGCCATGCTTCCCTGTCCTTCACTATCTCCCAGAGTTTGCTCAAACTCATATCCATTGAGTCGATTATGCCATCTAACCATCTCCTCCTCTATTGCCCCCTTCTCCTCCTGCCCTCAATCTTTCCCAGCATCACGGTCTTTCCCAGTGTGTTGGCTCTTCACATCAGGTGGCCAAAGTATTGGAGCTTCAGCATCAGTCCTTCCAATGAATATTCAGGGTTGATCTCCTTTAGGATTGACTTGTTTGTTCTCCTTGCAGTCCATGGAACTCTCAAGAGTCTTCTCCAACACCACAGTTCAAAAGCATCAATTCTTCAGTGCTCAGCTTTCTTTATAGTCCAACTCTCACATCTGTACATGACTACTGGAAAACTATAGATTTATCTAGACAGACCTCTGTTGGCAAAGTGGTATTTCTGCTTTTTAATACACTGTCTAGGTTTGTCATAGCTTTTCTTCCAACGAGAAAGCGTCTTTTAATTTCATGGCCACAGTCACCATCCACAGTGATTTTGGAGCCCAAGAATAAAGTTTCTCACTCTTTCCATTGTTTCCCCATCTATTTGCCATTAAGTGATGGGACTGGATGCTATGATCTTCTCTTCTTGAATGTTGAGTTTTAAGTCAGTTTTTTTCCCACAGTTTTTAAGTTTTTACTCTCCTCTTTCACTTTTATCAAGAGGCTCTTTAGTTCTTCTTCACTTTCTGCCATAAGGGTGGTATCATCTGAATATCTGAGGTTATTGATATTTCTCCCAGCAACCTTGAATCCAGCTTCTGCTTCATTCAGCCTGGCATTTTACATGATATACTCTGCATAGAATTTAAATAAGGAGGGTGACAATATACAGCCTTGATGTACTCCTTTCCCAGTTTTGAACCAGTCTGTTGTTCCAGTCTGTGGTTCTCACTGTTGCTTCTTGACCTCCATACAGGTTTCTCAGGAGGCAAGTAAGGTGGTCTGGTATTTCCATCTCTTTAAGAATTTTCCAGTTTGCTGTGATCCATGCAAAGGCATAGTCAATGAAGCATAAGTAGATGTTTTGGAACTCCCTTGCTTTTTCTATAATCCAACGGATGTTGGCAATGTGATTTTCGGTTCCTCTGTCTTTTCTAAATCCAGCTTATACATCAGGAATTTCTTGGTTCACGTACTGCTGAAGCCTTGCTTGAAGGATTTTGAACATAACTTTCCTAGCATGTGAATGAATGCAAGTATATGGTAGTTTAAACTTTCTTTGCATTGCCCTTTTTGGGGATTGGAATGAAAGCTGACCTTTTCTACTTCTGTGGCTACTGCTGAGTTTTGTAAATGTTCTGATCTATTGAATGCAACACTTTAACAGCATCATCTTTTAGGATTTGAAATAGCTCAGCTGGAATTCCGTCACCTCCACTAGCTTTGTTTATAGTAATGTATCCTAAGGACCACCTGACTTCACACTCCAGGATGTCTGGCTCTAGGTGACTGATCACATCATCGTGGTCATCTTAATGACCTTAATTTGGTCATTAAGACCTTTTTGTACAGTTCTTCTGTGTATTCTTGCAACTTCTTCTTAACCTCTTTTTCTTCTGTTAGGTCCTTTCCGTTTCTGTCCTTTATTGAGCCCATCTTTGCATGAAATGTTCCCTTGGTATCTCTAATTTTCTTGAAGAGATCTTTAGTCTTTCCCATTCTATTGTTTTCCTCTATTTCTTTGTTCACTTAAGAAGGCTTTATCTTTCCTTGCTATTCTTTGGAATTCTGCATTCACATGGGTGTATCTTTGCTTTTTTCCTTGGTCTTTGCTTCTCTTCTTTTCTCAGCTATTTGTAAGGCCTCCTCAAACAACCATTTTGCTTTTTTGCATCTCTTTTTCTTGGGGATGGTCTTGATCACTGCCTCCTGTCCAGTGTTATGATCCTCCATCCACAGTTCTTCAGGTACTCTATCAGATCTAATCCCTTGAATCTATTTGTCACTTCCATTGTATAATCATAAGGGATTTGCTTTAGGTCATACTTGAATGGTCTAGTGGCTTTTCCTACTTTCTTCAATTTAAGTCTGAATTTTGCAATAAGCAGTTCATGATCTGAGCCATGGTCAGCTCCTGGTCTTGTTTTTGCTGACTGTATAGATCTTCTCCATCTTTGGCTGCAAAGAATATAATCAGTGTGATTTCAGTATTGACCATCTGGTGATGTCCATGTGTAGAGTTACCTCTTATGTTGTTGGAAGAGGGTATTTGCTATGATCAGTGTGTTCTCTTGGCAAAACTCTGTTATCCTTTGCCCTGATTCATTTTGTACTCCAAGGCCAAATTTGCTTGTTACTCCAGATATCTCTTGACTTCCTACTTTTGCATTCCCAGTACCCTATGATGAAAAGGACATCTTTTTTTTGGTATTAGTTCTAGAAGGTCCTGTAAGTCTTCATAGAACTGTTCAGCTTCATCTTCTTCAGCATTAGTGGTTGGTGTATAGACTTGGATTACTGTGATGCTGAATGGTTTGCTTGGAAACAAACTGAGATCATTGTCTCGTTTTTGAGACTGCACCAAGTACTGCATTTGGGACTGTTTTGTTGACTATGAGGGCTATTCCAATTTTTCTAAGGGATTCTTGCCCACAGCAGTAGCTATAATGGTCATCTGAAATTAGCCCATTCTGGTCCATGTTAGTGCATTGATTCCTAAGATGTTGATGTTCACTCTTGCCAACTCCTGTTCAACCAGTTCCACTTTACCTTGATTCGTGGACCTAACATTCCAGTTTCCCAAGCAGTATCGTGCTTTACAGCACTGGGCTTTACTTTCACCACCAGACACAACCACAACTGGCTGCTGTTTCCACTTTGGCTCATTCCTTGTGGTGCTATTTCTCTGCTCTTCTCCAGGAGCATATTGGACCCCTACTGACCTAAAGGGTTCATCTTTCAGTGTCCTATCTTTTTGCCTTTTCGCAATGTTCATGGGGTTCTCAAGGCAAGAATGCTGAAGTGGTTTGCCATTCCCTTCTCCAGTGGACCATGAGGAGGGGGAGTGAGGGAAAAGGGGCGAGGGGAGGTGGTTATAGCTATGCAGGTGGGACCTTGAGCAACCTTGCAATATTCTTGCCCAAGTGTGTGCTCGCAAGATACAGTTCTACTCATGGGATCAGAGGCATCGCTGGGAAACCTTAGCTTTTATCCAAATGTGCATCTCCTGTCCCTGAGGGCTCAGTTAGCTGTACTTGCTTTCTGCTTCTCCTGAAGTTTGCACTCCATCAGCTAACATCTTGTTTGGGTCCTCCCTGAGAAAAGGATTCCTATCCATTTCCTTAAATTTTGCTGTGTCTCTAACTTCTCACCTCACAATGCCCCAGGACATATACAAACTCAAGAGAAAGAAGGTGGTGGGGCAGGGGTGAGGGAGTTCTGGTCTTAATGGGGTAGCATAACAAGGAATCCTTCAGGCCTAAATGGAGCCAGTCTGACTGATTCCCCTTCCAGCATCTCCCTGTCTTTCCCATGAGCTGGGATAGTAGTTAATAACTTCCTTTTACCTGATAATAGTATAATGTGTAAATGTAAGAGCCACCTTGCACAGAGGAAGGAATATAAAGGTCAGAAGTCTTGGTATACATCAACATATTTGTAATTGCTTGCTAATCAATTTGGAGAAGCAGGGGTCTTTATGGTGGCTTTCTCCCTGACTTGGAAATGTACTGGCCTGGGCAGTTATCATGTTGTTGAGACTCTCAGCAGTACAGGCTCCACTAATCTCCTGGTTAAACTGAAATAGTACAGCCTAGTACAGTATAAGTCTGGTAGAAAGAAAACAGGTGGCAGAATTATGATTTTGAACAAGTAATTCATTGAAAATTATTTTATTAGAGTTATTTTCTCCACTTTTTAAAACTAAAATTTGTGCTATTTTGTATAGTTGGTCATCTATGCTAGTGGCTGGGTACCTTTTTTTTTTTTTTTTAAATATTGGCTTAAGTACTGTGGAGTGAGAAGTGCAAAAGGATCAGATGACGTGCTTGTTGAGGAGCCGTTGGGGTTGTCTGCTCAGCAGTGTTCTGATCCATTGGATATGGTGGGTGACCTGTTGCACTGGGTGGCCTCCATCCTCACCAGGGTGGAGGGGGCTGGCTTAAGGGACTGCTACTTGAGTCTCTACATGTGGCTAAGTCTGTAACATGGACAGGAGCAGTGAACTGTCTGTGAGAGCTGAAGAAAATGTGTGTGTCGTGAGGGTTCAATTTGCCCGGTGCAGAATCGGTCTTCAGTAAGTATTGAAGTAGGTGGATACTGACACGGCCAAAGCAGCAGAGGTTGACAGTCCTGTCTGCATTTCAGTCCCTGCTTCCAGTTGCTTGCTGCTTCTTAGCTTCAGTGCTGACCTCAGTAAGCCTCATGATCCTTGGAACTTTACCCTTAACTCAGGACATCTTACGTTGGTTTCTATTTCTAGCAAACTGTGACCACAGTTAATAATGAGGAACTTGGAATTAACTTTGAGATAAACATGAAAAAAGTCTATAGAATTTATTCTCTTTATATACGTGTGTGTATTTACAAGTGTGTGTGCATGTCTGTGTAGTGTCGTGTGTGTACGTGCGTGTATATAGGTGTATCTGCATATGATTGAGACAAATTCATCAATGTCCCTGAACTCTGGGCCTTATGTCTAGAATAAAGGAGTAAGAATAAGTGATATGAATTGTTAGCAGGTTATGTTTTCTAAGAATGATGTCAATAATTTGTTAATAAATCACCAGAAGATATTCTGTTGTCAGATAAGAGAGCCCAAGTATAGGCACTTTGATAGATCTTCTGGAAGTTTTTCTTTGGTGGTCACACGTTATTTTAACTTTGCCCATGGAAGGCAATCTCTGGTCTGAGGAATATGGTGACTGAAGGTGCTGGAAACACCTGTGTGGGTAGAATAGCAACATTTAACTGTAAAGTAGCAGCAAGACTTTTTACCCTAGAAAACTGGCCCTGGAGGCAAACTATGAGGAGTGCCATATTAGTATGGACAGGATATTGGCAGGAATGCTGCACCAAATTGGAATGCCCACAGGAGGGATAACCAGCAGTAGGCACCCCCAATTTGGCTGCCTTCTTTTTGACTGGACCTTAGTATCCGTCGCACATCAAACAGAACGCTGGGTGTGGCCCAGGTGTTCGGTGATGATGGAACGCTGTGTTTGATAAGCTAAGTTCATGACACCTGCTATCAGTGTTTAACCCCTTATCAATGCCAAGTACTTTACATATGTTTTCTTATTTCATACTGTCAACAATTCTTTTTTCATTCCTTTTTTAAGTGTTAGGAAATTGGGACTTAAGGAATGAAAGAAACTTTCCCCAAATCATACATAAATGGCAAAGGATGCAAAGTCAGGTTGTCTGACCTCAAAGCCTCACATGCTCTACTGCCCCTCTTTTCTCAGCCATAATTGGAGGCAAGTGAGAATGAGACATTTGCTTTATACCTGATTTAAGTCTCAGTTATAAAGACTTCACAAAACAATATGGATCTGAATCATGATGTTCTCCTGAATAGCATCAGTAGCCTAGAAAATAAGGTTATGCATGTGCTCAGTTACTAAGTCATGTCCCACTCTTTGCAACCCCATGGACTGTAGCCCACCAGGCTCCTCTGGCCATGGAATTTCCCAGGCAAGTATACTGCAGTGGGTTGCCATTTCCTTCTTCACAAGGTCTTCCCAATCCAGGGATCGAACCCTCATTTCCTGCATCGGCAGGAGGATTCTTTACCACTGAGCTACCTGGGAAGTCCACAAAATAAGATTAGGAAATCATAAACAGTTCAAAAATTGCATGTCAGTGTTGTTAGAATGTGGAAATGCATGGATTTCTAGCTGTTATTTTTGCTGTGTATTTTCAGAGTCTGAAAAGTCAGCATATCTTATATAGCACTCGTCTCAACGTGGCTCGGCTGTGCACGTGGGCTTTCCTGGCATGTGTCATTGTTCTCCCTTCTCCTAGACGCCCTAAGTTAGGACACTTCTGCCACCCACCGAAGTTTACTTCTAAAAAGCTAATAGTTTTAGGGAATAGCAGAGGGGTTAGTTATTTTTTCAAGTTACTGTGGAGAAAGGGAATAGAGGAGGTTCTTCCCAGATGTCTGATTTCTAGTCAACATGCTGCTTGAGTCCCTGGTTGAACACACTTCAGCCATCCTGTGCCTAAAGGAGGAAAACACTCCCGCCTCACGTCGCTATGGTAACTGATGCTCAGCAGGCAGTTGCAGTTTCATTTAACATAACTGGCTTTTAGAACTTGAGGGCTAAGTATGCTTTCATGTAAGAGAAAGGGGACGACGAGCGATTTAATTAATGTGCTTCAATTTAACATAGGGATACAGGTCACTTTCACTGTTTGACCGTAGCATGTATAGCTCTGTTTTATATGTGTCAGATCTAAAACATCAAAAGGTGGAATATTTCTCTTATCATGTGTGAAGTGCACAAAGTGGGCCGAAAAGGACACAGGGGTTGTGTTGGAGCCTTTGCAAAAGGTTTTTCACTTTATAAAACCATCTCGGCTTGAGAGTGTATAGGAGAATTGCTTCCTCTTCTCACATCCACAAAGGAGGCCTGAGAGATGGGTTGCTAGGCAACCCCACATGGAAGACTGGGGCGCTTTGAAATTAACATAGCTGACCTCCCCATCATCTCTGCAGCTCTGCTATTCGAAACTATTTTGTGAGGCCGTAGGACTCAAGAAAATAGATATAAAATGTAAATACAAAAATAAAGAATAGGGGAAATAAATCTGACTTTTTAAAGAAATGACCACAATTCACTCAATGAAAAAATGAAAAAAGGCAGCAGTTTGAAAAAGCAGGTTGAGGGGAAAATGGTGTTAGTTGCTATAAACCAGAAACTAGTATTTTGTTTAACAGTCTCAGAAGAAAATTTTCTAACTGTTTTTAGAGATGTTTATAACTGCCATGTAAACCATCAGAGCAAAGGCCTAAAAATACCTAAGGGCAAAAAAAAAAATAAATCTACTTATGGTCATATGTATCTACTACATATTTTATTAAAAAAGAAATACAAAAAAAATAAAATAAAATAAAAAAAAAGAAATACAAAAACACTTCACCTCTCAATCCTCAGCACATGATGTTTTGCTTAAGCTCCAGTCTCCTACTTTTTTTTCCTGCCAGGGCATCATTAATGTGACACTGGTTGGCGTGGGAAGGGATAGTATTTATTTTGCAAGTAGATGAATATTTGGAAGGAATCTGCAAAGATGGTCTATGGAGCAGAGCACACCCTCCTGTCATCAATAAATTATTTTGTTTGATTTTTAAAATACTTCATACCACTGGGAAATGCTTATAGTAACACTTTAAAATATGTTGTCAAATTTATAAACATTAAAACCAATCAAAATGGATGGTACTAGGAAAAGTGGGGGGAAAATCCTGAGTTCTTTTCAGTACATTTGTTTTTTGTGAGTCTTAGGGTGAAGCAATTCTGAAATTATTTTCTCGATTGAAGAAATGAACAAATATGATGAAGTTGTTGGGACTCAGGATCTCACTGTGGAAGAAAGGACATGCAAATTACAATTTGGGGAACACAGAAAGAACCCTATGGTGATAAATTGGATTTGGAAGAGCTGGTGTAATTTTGTGACTTCTAAAATGTTTCAGTATGTGTGTTTTACACCTGTATATGCATGTATATATGTATGCACATATATATGTGCATGTGTGCATATATATGCACATATATGTAAGCACATATATACATGCATATGTTTTCTATTTGCTGAAAGGGTTTAGAAGCACTTCATCCAAAGTGGCAGTGAACACACTTTGCACTCAGATCTTGATTTCTAATACATTGCCCCATTCAAGGGAACCAGGGCTTCTTAGAGAAATGGCTGATTGCAGGGCTGGGACAGGGTAATTAGAAGTTGAAGCTGATATTGTTGTTAGAAAGTAGGAAAGTTCTTTAAAACAAAACAAAAAAAAAGGCAAATGAGGTGGCTTCTGTTAGCCAAATCTGAGACCATTTGAGCACCAAAATAATCAAAGGCATTAATGAATTATGAACTATTGAAAAAATGGGAACTCATGAACACATATGATATTAAATAATAGATGAATTAAATATGTAAAAAATAATAAGGAACGGGCTCTTGCTTATAGTAAATGCTGAGGGCTGACCTATATGCAGATCAGGAAGCAACAGTTAGAATTGGACATGGAACAACAGACTGGTTCCAAATAGGAAAAGGGGTACGTCAAGGCTGTATATTGTCACCCTGCTTATTTAACTTATATGCAGAGTACATCATGAGAAACGCTGGGCTGGAAGAAGCACAAGCTGGAATCAAGATTGCTGGGAGAAATATCAGTAACCTCAGATATGCAGATGACACCACGCTTATGGCAGAAAATGAAGAGGAATTAAAAAGCTTTTTGATGAAAGTGAAAGAGGAGAGTGGAAAAGTTGGCTTAAAGCTCAACATTCAGAAAACTAAGATCACGGCATCTGGTCCCATCACTTCATGGGAAATAGATGGGGAAACAGTGGAAACAGTGTCAGACTTCATTTTTGGGGGCTCCAAAATCACTGCAGATGGTGACTGCAGCCATGAAATTAAAAGACACTTACTCCTTGGAAGGAAAGTTATGACCAACCTAGATAGCATATTACAAAGCAGAGACATTACTTTGCCAACAAAGGTCCGTCTAGTCAAGGCTATGGTTTTTCCAGTGGTCATGTATGGATGTGAGAGTTGGGCTGTGAAGAAAGCTGAGCACCGAAGAATTGATGCTTTTGAACTGTGGTGTTGGAGAAGACTCTTGAGAGTCCCTCGGACTGCAAGGAGATCCAACCAGTCCATCCTGACAGAGATCAGTCCTGGGTGTTCATTGGAAGGACTGATGTTGAAGCTGAAACTCCAATACTTTGGCCACCTCATGTGAAGAGTTGACCCACTTGAAAAGATCCTGATGCTGGGAGGGATTGTGGGCAGGAGGAGAAGGGGACGACAGAAGATGAGATGGCTGGATGGCATTACCGACTCAATGCACATGAGTTTGTGTGAACTTTGGAGTTGGTGATGGACAGGGAGGACTGGTGTGCTGTGATTCATGGGGTCGCAGAGTCGGACACAACTGAGCGACTGAACTGAAGGACTGACTGGAATATGTAGAGAATATGGAATATGTAGAGATACTAGAATATCTTCATTTGTAATCATCATAGTGAATATCAGATCAAGCAGGAATCATACTAATCTAGGGGAAATTTTTGAAGGAGCAGAATATTTGCATGATCTGAAAATGTCTCCTCAAAAATTGGTTATTAGTTGCAAGGGAAAAAACAACTATATAGTAGAAAAATGTGACTTGTGGAATCAAAATTAATGTCACCAGTGAGGGCAGATGGACATGTATGTTTCCAGATTTGACACCTTGAGGACATCACTTCACTTATACAATATTATGGCCAGAAATGCTCAATTCAGATTCAATCTCAGGGAAATATCAGACACACAAAACACAGGAACATTCATATTTAAAAAGGGGGGGGGGTCAGAGAACTGTATTTTCAAAAATGGCTGTTTTATAAAAGGCAGAAGGTGGCTGTGGAAATGCCCTAGATTAAACAAGACTAAAGACATGACATGTAATATCCAATCCCAGAATGTAACTCAACTGGAGGGAAAAGATGTTGTAAGGGATTATTACTGGATCAGCTGGCAGTAAAGAGTGGCAGATTAAAAGTTTTGTATTTATCTTGAACTAACTGATGTTCATAACTGTACTATGATTATATTGGAGAATATCCCTATTCTCAGGAAATACGCAGTGATGTACCTGGGAGTACAGAGTCATGTATGATGTATGCAACTTACTCTCAGAATGTTCAGAAAAAAAATTTATGCATAGATGTGTATATGTGCATGTGAAAACATATGTATAAAATTTGTATACACACAGAGATGACACAAATGATGAAGCAAATGAGGTAAAATATTAACAATATTTTAGTATCTGGATAAATGGTATGTGGGTGCTGTTTGTATTTACTCATGAAACTTCTTTTAAGTTTGAAATGATTTCCAATTGAAAAGTCTAAAAAAATCAAATTTTCTTTCTTTCTGTGGAAAAGACCCAATTTTTATTGGAACTAAAATAATGAATATTTACATTTTAAGAAATCTATGACAACAGCAGTAACTTAATGCAAAAAAGATACTACACTTCTTAAGCGACAGTAGAGTCACTTGTTTAGCCCAGAGAAGTGATATCAGGATCTAGACACATCTCACTGGCCCCATTTCTTCCCCTAGCATCTGTGTGGTCAGTGTTCCATCACTTTAACTTTGCTCTTGGGTGCTCTCAATATTCTGGGCTTTTCCCAATCCCTGTACTCCCCTCCAACTATCCTTTGCAGCTTGTGACTTAAGCTAATGTGAAAAATTTGCCGACAGTTTTCCAAGGAAGTATATGTCAGGGAGTTTTCATTCATTGACTAGAGTAACTTCAAGTATTTAACTTAAACTGCTTAAAAAGAACATTTATGTAACCGCTTAGCATTTTAGCACATTTTTTCCCTCCTGTGTTAAGCTTAGTGTGTTTTTCAAAAAAGTTTAATCTCTGTGAAACAGGACCTATTACCCATTATAAGTGAGGATACTACTGCATACTTCACAGCCCTGTTCTTAGTTTTTCAAGTGTCTTTCTTTTGGTGGTGGGGGAAGCTTCTTACATCATTTACCAATTAAAAATAAAACTAGCCTGGCTTTGGAGCAAACAAATAGTAATTACTTTCTCAAAATATACTTGTTCCTTTAAAAACAGAGTTTCTTTAACATTGCCAAAAGAATTTTGTTTGAAGATAAAAATAACATACACACTATTTGAAAATAGCTTGGTTTAAAGATTGCCATACTCTAAGGTTATACCACTCGGAAGGAAGACATTTAGAACCTGCTCATTACTCAGCTTTCCTCATTTATGGGATCAAATTGCTTTTATGGGCAGCATGCCAGATTCATTTATGTGCACTGCAAGGCAGATTGTAGAGTCAAGCATTTCTCTGGAAAACATCTGGTTCTTAAGAGTATTAAAAGGTGGGTAACACTTTTTTTGCTCATAACTATGATTTACGATGTTACAGTAAACCCCCCTCTAATCTGGCAGGCAAACTCCCAGCAGCCACAAACAGGAACCTGGAAGTAAGTGAAAAATACTTCAGAGCCCAAGGCAAACAGAGGCCCCCAAATTCCATGCATAGGAAGGAATGGTACTGCCTCTAGGTCAAAGTCTGTTTTAATTATTATAAAACTGATGGAGCCAATTAGCATAAAGACTCCTGGGCCACCTTTATATATAACAACTCTTTCCACAGTGTTTTTGTTCCTTTACTGCCTTCACAAAAATCACACATCCCTCTAAACTCTCATTCTTCTAAACCACCCCCGGGACCCCTTTTCCTACTCAGGCTTCCTCCTCTTCTCTTATACTTTCAGTATCTACTTTCTCCCATAAATATCCCAAGATACTCCAGTATAATAGCTCCTGTCTTAAAAAACAGGAAATAAAAAATCTTTTCATAAACTTCTGTAGCCATCACTCTATTGCTCCCTTACCCTCAGCCCTACAGCCAAACACTTTTGTCTCCTGTCTCTATCCTTTCCACTCATCCTTTGTTCAAGTTAGGAAGGGGTCCTCTTCCTGCAAGGGGGTGGTTGGAGGTGTGTGACCCAGAGTGTTAGCTTCTGCTCTGCTCCCCGGGCAGTTGGGACTCCCTGCCCGGGTCTCACACCACACAACCATTGTGTCTGGGTATGACTTCGCTTATTTCCTCTGACTTCATACTAATTACGTTTGGTAGGATCATCATTAAGACTGTTACTAGAATCATGGGAAGTGCAGAAAGTGGGTTTTGCTGCTGTTGTTTTTTTTTTTTTTTTCCCAGTATTTAGTTTTGGCTGTACTGGGTCTGCGTTGCTGCACGGACTTCTCTCTGGTTGTGGCAAGTGAGGACTACTCTCTGGTTGCGGTGTGCAGG